>NW_024473744.1:0-1354 GCF_017654505.1 Polyodon spathula | reverse complement strand
GTTATTCTGTTTAGTACTAGGGGCTATTACAATATTTCTTTCTTTCTTGCTTTCTTTGCATTTGGAAACATTGACTAGCTTTTTGGGAGCTTCACAATTTGACTATTTCTGATGACGTATCCGTATATTTGTTATATGTTGCGCACTTAAAATGTAGTACCGAAATAATGTTAGGCTAATTAAAAAGATGTATGTGTACAGGTAGCCTATCTAGGCTATACAATATTATTGACAATAATGTTAAGTACAGTATATAGGACTTATAGGTTGGGGCAAAGCACACCTTTAAAACATATAAGTGCTAGTGGTCTAGGACTGGAACACGGCCATTAATCCCAGACTTTGGCAAAGTTTCACAATCATGTACAGTAAACTGTGTGCTTGTCAGTTAACTTTACCACACTCGGTCTTAATGGTTTGAGATCTGCCAATTGGAGTGTCATGACACATGTTAATCACTAGTTTATACTGAGCATAATTAGTACATAATATTCCCCATGCACTGTCCAATTATAAAACTGCAGTTAACAAACATCTTAAATGTACTTTAATTATTACAATGTATTCTTACCACTAAAAACTGTGAATTAGGTTTGAGAATGTTGAGTCTTCTGCTCAGTTTCATTCACTTGTTGCGGTATGATGTTTAAAATAGATTAACTTTGGCCTCCAGTTAATAAATCTTACTTGCTATTCTTTACCACCAATCCCTGACCCACAACAACTTTGGGAACATTTGGAGCAAACTGCAGAACCTTAAGACAGTGTAACCCTTTTCTCTTGTATATTATTTCACACACAGAGCTGACAGCAGCTGGTTGCAGCTAGATACACTTTATTCCCCCATGGCTCATAGAAGACTGTAGGGAATGAGTCTAAACCCGTGTCTGCTGAATATCTTAGTAAGTCAAGTCACTGATACAGTTTCCCATTTAATGAGTCAAAAAATCACCATCCTGAAAACAGCTACAGTGATAGCATACATAGCCGTTCATACTGAACTTAGCATTGGATTACACCTGTGAGTAAGCTGCGGGAAACTGAGAAAAGTATATTTTCCACATCAAAAAGACACAATTCACTGTACAAGTCTACTATTGTCAGGCAGGGAAATAACAGACAATTGGTTGTTGTATTTCTAGAAGTACAGGGTCAGTTTGCAGTGGTTATTGGTAGTAAACTTAGCAGAGACGTACAGGATTCCAACTGCAAGACAAATGCCTTGTGGTAATGAAAAGCATTTGTGCTACACAATGCTGGTGTCTGTCCAACCAATGCACAGCACTTCAAAAAGAGTCAGTTACTGTACCTGGAATCTCGACATCAAGCAGGGATAACACTTTTCACTAGGAAA
>NW_024473743.1:0-1456 GCF_017654505.1 Polyodon spathula | reverse complement strand
ATAGGTATCCAGCAGAGGGAGTCAGAGAACTAAACATTGGCCACAGCAAATGTTATAAGATTATGCATTCATTCAATTCATTTTCCATATTAATGAAAAAAAAAACACGCAGTGTAATTTTACTAAGCTACCTGGACTGTACCACTCCAAGTGGAACTTAATTTATGATTAACAGATTGATGTTTTTTTATTATTATTATTATTATTTTAATATTTGAAATCTTTAATAAATGCTGTAGTAGACAAATTGGATTCTGCTGTATGTCACTCGAGTTTCTATTGTTACCCTTGTTCAGTCAGAAAACTCATGCGATAGATTTATTAAAACATAGACAAGGCAACACTGCTACATTATACATATTTTACATGACATTCTTTGGCCTTTCTTTGGTCTCGCCTTTCGAGGTACCCCTGCCTATACATTAGCTTGCAGATAAGTGGAGAGGCTGACCGTAGGGAAGCCATGGGCGGACGGGAAGGATAGTTGCCCTCCCCGTTAGACGAAGCCAAAAAGCAGGTGGAGGCTGGGGAAGGGGAAGGGGAAGGGGAAGGGGAAGGGGAAGGGGAAGGGGAAGGGGAAGGCAAATTCTGCCGCACAGATGGGATATAACGGGTTGAGTTAAGATATACATCCTTTACTTACAGATTTCACATATTGTTTAGTGAAGGACACATAAGATACTAGCAAACCCATTGACGATTTGATCTGGTATTGGAAGCACCTAAAATATGCTTGATATTTACATGATCTGATCAAAGGTTAAAGGGAGTTCCCTGCCAGAACCGTTGCTTTGCTTAATGTTTCGTACACTTGTAGCTATTATTTTGTAATTCGTATGATTTGTCGTCATTATCTTTAAGTTTAACCCTTAAATAATGTATCAATTGACTCCAACTAGGTTCATTTGATAAACAGCTTATTTCATGATTTATATTATTTTCACAAAATCAGGTAAGTGAGTAACATAAGTGACCTCCGAGGACAGCAATGCTAAAAATCCTATAGTGTGACACTGCAGACTCTCCATCCAGAGATGTTTATTGAACTCCCCACGGAACTTCACATCAAACATCCCAACAAAGAAGAGGTACACCCCCATCAAACAGTCAGCACCAGTTTTAAGAACGCAGAAGTTTATGGTATTGCCTAAACCTGTTGGAAGTTCCAGCAACTTAAAAAAATTATCGAAACATTCAGTAACTGCTGGTTTGCTGGGCACCAGCATTAGGGCATACACTACATTGACCAGAGACACAATTCACTTTTAAGGTTTGAAAACATTTTGAGGAATAACAAAGTCATACACAGAGCAAATGTGAAGCAATATTTATTTGTAGGCCATTTTATTTCAAATTAAAATGAATGTTGCCTGCTTTTGCTCTGCTCACTGCATGCACAAATATTTCTCTTAAGTAAACAGTTGACTTTTTCCCCAGAAAAAAAAGTGATATACCA
>NW_024473742.1:0-8000 GCF_017654505.1 Polyodon spathula | reverse complement strand
GGCACACTCATGAGCAAGTTTCAATATTTTGACTGCAGTAAAATAATGGTATGTTGATGTTTGTGTTTTTCTTTTCTTCTATAACAGTATACATTCTATTCTGAAGTAAATATTATTATGTTGATTATGCTGCTTAACTTGTCTTGTGTGTTTTGTTGCCCAATGTTCTAATACCATTTTGTTCTACATGATTCATGAGTATAGAAATACACTGAAAGTACTTACCTTTTTTCAGCTGAAAACATGAATGGGAATGTTATCCTGAAACAGAATAATAATTTATAGAAATAACTGATGCCACATAAATTTTTATATCATTAAACATAAATGCCTGACTGAAATCATAGAAAAAAGTTCGTGCAAATATGATTCAAATATATTATTCATTACCAACCTGTGCCAGGATGCTAATTGGTATTTCTGTAATTCAGACTCACAGCCCAGACTGTTTTATTGACACTGAAAATCTCCACAGAATATGAAGGTCATCATTGTTTACCTCTGATTTCACCCTCCGTGTACAGCCCTGTTGAGATTTGGTTCCTAACCCCTCCACACAGGAATCTCTCTCCAGGTACTACGTCCCTCTTGGTCTTTCTCATTATAACTGTACTTGTTCTGTCTACACTGTCACTACCTGGAACATTTGTATTTTAATGCAATGAAACTCAGCTTTGTGATACAGTTCATATCATTTATACCAGAGAATAATTGTCCACTGGGGTGTCACAGGGGAGAGCGCCCTCCATGCCAGATTTCTGCCCCAGCTGAGATATTAAATTACTCTCATTATTGTACATAAGAAATAAGCCTTACTTGAGGGATGACGCAAACACAACCCGTTGCAGGAAACCCACTTTTTTGGTTAGGTTTTCAAAAGGCTTTTTTGCACTGTGTGACTGATGTGAAGAGGTGCCCTGCAAGGCGTTGCCATTGCTGCCGTCCCTATTGATGGCTGATGGAATTTTGTGGAATGCTCCAAAGTATTTTCTCAAATATAGCAAGGTTTAAGCCTGTTTTATTCCGAACTTGTTTCCACAATCCTTCTATCGTTATAGCTCCCATGATTATATCATTTTGTTTTTAACAATACAAATTGTGGTTCACACCAGTATTATATGATGTGGCCTTGTAACTGCATGGACTCCTGAAAACTTTCTGTATATTCTCGAATTAACATATTATTTAGCATACACTGAGCGCATGCAACTTTCCCATGGATACACACTTGCAAACCAAAAATACAAAATGTTTTTTTTACATTAAAATCTTACACAAGGTTGTTGTTACACATTTCTGTGTCAGCCTAATAACACCTTAAGTTAAATAAAATACAGAGCATGAAACATTTTTTTTATAATGTAACATTAGCAACTTCTAATGCCCAGCAAAATGTTACCATTATCTGAAAGCTGTAATAAGCAAAAGGCCCCTGTTTTCAAGTCTATGTTTACATGTACTAGTATGGAACACTGACATCCTGTAGTTATAGAAACATGGCATTGAAATACATCTGTATATTCTTTTTTGTTGTTGTTGTTTGATAGAATGTTATAATATAAACATAAAAAATTTATTACCGGGTTCGATTATTAACCTATTTGTCAAGTCACTACTTTGCCCTAGCTCTTGTACTATTTTAATTATTACTGTCCAATTTGTTTTGAAGTCACTAATCTTGCATGCAAAATGACGGTATTTAATGTGTGTACTGTCTCCGCGATTTATCTCTCTGTGTTTGTTTTGTGTTTTGCAGGAACGTGCTCACGTGTTTTTTAAGGCATTGGAACAATGGAACAGATTGCTTTGCCACACCCCGATATACCTTCAGTCACACCTCCTTCTGTAGCGAGTGCAATCATGTATCCTCCAATCCATGACTGACACATCGCCAAACGCATTAAGACAATGACTTCTGATATTGTGACTCCGCCCCCTTTCTGGGTGGCCGACTTCCAACTGACCTTGGAATGGACTGCCAAACCATCCAGTCCAGTGCACACTGTTCCTGTTATACAGTGTCCTCACAGGTCGGGAGGGAGATTGTTGGCTAGGATTCATTTGCTGTCTGTCACAGTATGTTTGCAACAACACATCAGTAGGTTGCAATTTCAACCTTATAAATTTATTAAAAAAAAAATACAAGGTACTATTGTCTGACTGTCAATCAAAACACACTCGCAAATCACAGTTCGCAGATTGTCTATCTGGAGGTGGGAAGCAGAGTGAGCGTTCTGGCAGTAGGTCACAGTGTTGAGGTCATGTCATTGCTGTGTTGGGAGATGTGATTCTGAAGGCGTAATTTCATGAGCCCGAACAGACCGAACAGAGCTGAGCAATCAAACCGTTCCACCTTCCTGTTGAGGAAGGTGTTCTGCTTGTTCGGTAGAACAGCCCGTTCTACTGAAGGAGCAGTTCCACACGGTGAAACATGATGGAGTCCTCAGGTATAACTTTTTTGGGATAGAGACATAATTAAAAAAAAAAAAAAAAACACGATTAATATCATTTAGATGTTTTATTTAACATCATGTAATCAAAGAAACTACAGAACTATATTGCAAAAGTCTACCGGAAGCCATAGTAGTTGTACATTAGTATAACGCATGTTGGATTTCGAAATGTCACATTTTTTAACTGTTGTCTGTTTTTTTATTAAGCATGTAATTCAATATGTTAACGTAGAATTATTCAGCAGTCTTCATTAAAGTGTGAAGCAAGATTATGTAATTATATAGATGTTACCAGTGTGACAAATCGGTTATCCCTGTGTTAATTATAACTGTACCAAATGGCTGACTGTGTTGTAATTAATTGTCGGTCTGTTCTGTTCCCATTTTAGCTACCTCATGCAAATACGGGGCGAGCGAGAGTAAACTAAGGGCTTGGGGAAGATAGGAAATAGGCGAAGTCAGATTGAGGCTAAACGCTATTCCTGTTCCACATCGAACAAGCTGAACGTGTAGGAATCTGTCTGCCTCACGAATTTTTATAATTTTGTTTATTTTTATAATTTTGTTTATATTTTATTTAAAAAACCTTGTGTTAATGTGTGGCTGTCGGCTAGTGCGTTGGTAAACTAGCTGGCAGTAACACATATTAATAAACTCGTGCGTGGCCTTGCGTTTTAAAATAATTACAAACTAGTTAAACCCCTGTATATTTTATTTAAACTTGCAGCTCTCCTTGCTCTAATGGGTGTTCGGAGGAGGAATTGGACAGCGAGAGATCTATTAAATGAAAACAGTGTGTTAATTGTTTTATTTTCAACATTTTTTTTTTGTTTTTTTTTTTTTTTATTTAAAATAAAAAACAGCCCACGCCGCGTCTTTTTGTTAAAACAATCTAAAGCAGAACTCATCTTGTTAAGGAACAATGTTATGCAGCCCTCAATTCCTAAAAGCTCTCTGGCGCACTCTGCTGGAAAGAGAAAGTATTTGGTTTTACACTTCCAGCTGCACTGCCGTGGTACCGGGGACATTTTCCATGGGAACCCACTGTAATTTGGTAATAAAAAAACGTATACGTCTTGCTGAACAAAAATTTAGATGACACATTCGTTCTTTGAAACAAGGAAAATCTGTATTAAATAAACATGAAACCATTGTCTGCTCACTACCCGGATGAAAATAAGCCAGAGATGCATTCTAAGGGTTCTGGTGTATCCAATTCAGTATCCCCTAGACATCTGTAAACGCTGTCCTAAATGCACATGTGCGCAGCTCTCTCAGATGCTGTCCTTACAAAGGTACCATCAAATGTTCCTGTCAGGACACTGCGCTCTGATTGGTTATCATATTATTGATAATAAAACAATGGATAATCCTCTCCCAACACTGAAACCCTAAACCTAAGGTCAGTATCCTATACTGCAGTCATTACACATCTAAAGTAGTTCATGTTTGGCATTGAATAAGTGTTTTTGTTACTTTAAAAAAAAAAAGTGCCCATGGAAACAACTGATTTCCTGTTTGCTTGTCCACAAGCTCACTTATGGGAAGACAATGGGTTGAATAGTAGGCACAAACTATTGACCGGAGTGCAGCTATTTGCACGTTCAGCCCCCTACATGTGTTGGGGGAGCCTAGCATATGTCCCTACGTATAGGGGAAGGGCTGGGAAGGGCCTAGTTGCCTGAGCCCTTCCCAGCCTTGTTTGCTGGACAAGAATTAGGTCACTGTTGCTCCTTATTATCACACACATAACAGCAAATAAAGGTTTAGAAAATTTAAAACCAACGAACAGTTCTGTCTTGGCTGGACTGGACAGGCTAATGCATGGTCAGTTTTTAATGTGTGTGTGATAGCATCATGGATAACGCAAAGAACTAAGGGCTCGTACACACACAGCCTAAATGCGGTTACAAGTTCACCTTTTGCTCTTAATACGGTTTAAGTAAACACACAGTTTGGTTGCAAAAGGAAGAAACAATCACACTAGTTCATGGTGTTTTAATGAAAAGTGGAGTGCATCACAGGATTAACAAAGAATAAGGCAGGCATGGCCTAACACACAGCCACTTTACAAGTCACTTTTGCTCTTTATAAAGTACAGTTCCATTCACAATAGAATTAGACTTGCGCCACGATCTACTTATACAGTGCAACGTACAACAAGTGTGTGTGTGTGTGTGTGTGTGTGTGTGTGTGTGTGTGTGTGTGTGTGTGTGTGTATTAAAACCACACTAAAACAACCACAGTAGGTGCTTGGTGGATTTCTGCGCAAGTAATGATGTCATCATTTATAAGACATTTCTGTGTGATAAACATGGTTTAAAAATAAATAAATAAAAACATACGTGCCTGATGAGCCTAGTTGATTTTGTAATATTGCTGAATATTAAATTCATGACAATAATAAATAGTGCATACATATAATATACTTTTTTTTTTAATTTAATCATGGGGGAAGGCAGCAGGAGGGCTGGTAGGTGACATAATCACACAGGCCTGTTACACGCTCCTTGCAAGGGAGCTGGCTCTTATGGAGCACCATTTGTGCGAATTTCCAACTGTCAATCTCGCACTGTGCCGAAAACACTGCAACCTTTCTAGCCAATGGGAGCAGGCACTAATATTTTAATCAATTTAAATCCAGCCTCACCTAAAACTGCTTCAGTCAATAATATTTAGAAGGGTGTTTCAAAATTATATTTAACAAGATACTCGACGCCGCTGATTTTCAATGGAGATTTCCATCTCACTGCGTGCAAAGCATTGTGGTATATAGTTAGGCAAAAAAAAAATTCTATGGAGAGTCAATGGAGGCGTAAGAAATGTGGTTGGTTTTTGCCATGTTAAAGAAATGCATAAAACTTTTGAAGTAGATTTCACATTTGCCCAAGGCATTTGGAAGAAAAAAAGCAACATTAGGAAATTATGACAATAAGTAGGTGTTATGAAAAACGTTATTTTCTGAGCACTGTCCCGTTCGTTGGCGCATGTGCAGAAACATCGCTCTAAAGAAACGTATTGATTAAATCATTTAACAGTCCTGTAACACCGGGTACTTTAGAAATACATAACATTACAACATAAAATATTAGTTTGTGCTCCCATTGGCTAGAAAGGTTGCAGTGTTTTTGGCACGGTGCGAGATTGACAGTTGGAAGTTTGTCTGGTTGATTGGAAATTTGCAGGTCTATACAGCCATTCATATTAATGAATTGACAAATTAATTAATTATGAATTACTGTATGAATTGATAAATTTATGGACGAATTACTGGACAAATTGACCAATTCACAAATTGACAAACTAATGGCGGGATAGTTTTGGCACAAATGGCGCTCCATAGGCTCTTTTGTACAGCATTATTGGCGCTATGCTTTAGTGCAAGAGGACCCGGGTTCGCACCTGCCCTCTGCCTGTGTGTGGATTGCCTTGCCCTGTGTGATGCGGACAATGCTCTAGCGGATCTGTTGTATGTTAAACACGGTTGCCAGATTTCTGCAGAGTTTATAGCCCAAAGTCACTTAAAAATAGCCCAAAATAGCCCAATTGTTTGTTTTAACTGAAAGCAAGCTTATTATTAACCCATAGGCCTATGCATAAAAAAAGCTCATCCGCTCATCACTATCAACAATTTTGTATGGAAGCTCTGAAGGGACAAATCAACATTCATACCAGACCAGCAACCGAATTACAGCGTGATCCCTTCATTGAAATATTAATGCTGGTACTGTATCCAAAACAATATTGCAAACATGAAAACTGTTACCACACAGTATTTCAGGTAATTTAACAGTGTTTAGTGCATGATGTCCAATAAGCAGTAAACTTAACACATGCTGAGACACTCAGGAAAGCTAGCACCTTTAATTAAATATGGTTTTTATATCAACTCCCTCCCTCGCTGTATTAGGGGAGAGAATTTGAATTGCACTTTGAACCCCAACCTAGAACGTTCTTCCACAAAGCGAACTCCCCCCTCAAGATCAGCTCTAGTCATTCGTAACTTCCTTGACGCATACAAAATGTCCCCACTAGTAGGCAGTGCTCGTTCTTTTCACCTGTCCATCAGTCAGTCACGTGTTGATTTTTTTTTCTCAACAATGAATTGCTTCCTTCTGTCCGCTCATTCTCCATACACAGTATTGGGATATCTGATCATGCACCTCTAGTCTTTGAGCTTTTTTTTTCTAATAAGGATTCATCACAGACCTCTTGACTCTTTAACACCCTGCTGCTCTCGAACCAAAACTTTTAGTTCACCTCTTATAGATAACTGGAAACCGATAACTTTGTTAAATGCTGATTTATAAGCTAATTGCACTCACATATGCACCATGAGGGCATCATGGTGGCATGGTGGTTAGAGCTGTTGCCTCACAGTGCCAGGGTCCTGGGTTCCATTCTGGATTAGGTGTCTGTCTCTGTGGAGTTTGCGTGTTCTCCCCGTGTCTGCGTGGGTTTTCCCTGGGTACTCCCACAGGCATGCTGTTCAGGTTGATTGGTCATTCTAAATTGCACTCTGTGTGTGTGGTGCCCTGCGATGGACTGGTGTCCCGTCCAGGATGTAGTCCTGCCTTTTACCCTGTGTGTGCTGGGTTAGGCTCTGGCTCACTGCAACCCTCTAAAGGATTAAGCAGTTAATGATAATGAATGGATATGTGACACAATTTAAAAAAAAGGTTTGGGCCAAGTAATTAACAAAACTCGATCAAGTTTTATTAAAAAAAAAAAAAACAGGCATATCAGTAATACTATTTGATTAATACTTGATTTACTGGGTTACTAGAATTTAGTTGAATCTGAGGCATTAATACTTTTTTGGGACTTTAATAAAGCTTTTGACACCAGTGAACACAATATTTAAAACATTGGAGCTTTTTGGAGTTGAATTTTATGAACGTATCAAAATGTTTTATAAAGATATAAATAAATTGTTATTAATGCAGTGTCAAACATCTAAAAGGATCCGTGTTCACAGAGGAATTAGGCAAGGATCTCTGCACACCCCTAATTCTCAGGTGTCTACCTTTAGGGACTGTGCTCAAGAATAGGAAGAACAATGAAGTCAATCACTGAGGAAACAAACACTTGCTTAAATATTATCACCGTACAGCTATCTTGTAAAATCTGCTTTGCAATCGAAGCTGTTGTTTCAATTTTTTACAAGTGAAAGCAAGGTAAGGATAAACATTTCATGAGAATCGAATTAAAAAATTGTATAGTGAGATGAAGTTTTAGCCAAGGGGAAGGTTATTATTATAAAGAATTATTATTGTAGTTGTTATTTTAACATACTTAAATAAGTGCTTCACTTTCACATGATATAGTATCTACTTATTTATAAATCAAGTCTTTACTTGTATGGTTTTGTGAGTGAATACAAATGCTTCTTCTTTGCTATTGATTTTTATGTTACTGTGTGTTTCAGGTCACTTTCCCAGACATCTTGCCATGTCAAAAGATAACCAAACACACTTCAGTGAGTTTCTCATTGTGGGTTTCCCAGGACTTCTACCTAATTATTACCCACTGGTGTCATCTGTTTTT
>NW_024473741.1:0-2000 GCF_017654505.1 Polyodon spathula | reverse complement strand
TTCCTAGTCTACCTGGCAACTTTTGTTGGGAACAGTCTTATTTTGGGTTTAGTAGTTTCAGAGACAAGTCTCCACAAACCTATGTATTTCATCATTTGCAATCTTGCTCTGTCAGACCTGCTGTTCAGTACGCTCACTTTGCCAAAAATCATCGCCAGGTACTGGTTTAACGCTGGAGCCATTCCATTTACAGCTTGCTTTATGCAGATGTTTTTAGTGCATTATTTGGGATCCGTAAATTCGTTTATCTTAATGGTAATGGCTATTGATCGGTACGTTGCAATACGCAATCCTCTCAGATACCAATCAATAATGAGCAGCACAACAGTCTTTAATCTTTGTGCTTTCTCCTGGCTCATAAGCCTGATACCCCCCATTGTCATTACCATCCGAGCATTCCCTTTGCCTTACTGTGAATCCAATGCTATAATTCACTGTTATTGTGACCACATTGGTATAACCCAGCTAGCATGTACAGACATCACATCATATTCTCTGTTGGCATTTATTTTTGCTATGCTGGTGTTGCTGCTGCCCCTGTCTTTCATCATATTTTCTTACATACAAATTATTGTCTCTGTCCTAAAGATTGCAAGTCCTGAAGGTCGGTACAAAACGTTTTCGACTTGCAGCGTTCAGTTGATCATCATCTCTTTATATTATGTGCCGAGATCTTTTGTTTACATGGCAAGCAGGTTTAAAATTACAGTCAATCCTGATTTCCGCATCCTTATGATAGTGATGTACAGTCTCCTACCTCCAATGATAAACCCATTGATATACTTCCTGAGGACAAAAGAAATCAAAACAAGTTTATTGAAGAAGTTAAGGGTTAAACGAGTGACTCACATTCACAGACATACTGTTTGCAACTAAAATCCAAAGTGTGTCTGTACATATATAAACGTGAACTTTGTTAAGTTATGCATTGCAGCAAATCATATATTGAAAACTGGGCCCTGTTTTTAAATAGCGAGTTAAGCAAGGCCACAAGATCGAACCTGTTCAAATTCTCTATGAGTGAATCTGCTGTAGATTATTTTCTTTAGCCTGGAATAGGTTCGTGAATATCAATCGTGAATATTTTTATTTATAAAACAAAGGTCTGAAGTGCCAGTGCTAAAAATATAACCTCAGTTATGTTAATTACCCTGTTGCTCTCAAATAATGTGAACGTGTTACCTACTTATCACAAATGCCTTGAAGTGGGTTATTTTCAATGAAGGGTCATTTTCACTGTTATTTCTTTTATATGTGTTACAGAATGAAGCTGTGTATTTATTAAGCCTTTAATTGTGTTGCTATGTACTAACAAAGTTGCCTTCTAGACAGTTTCTCCACTGCCTTGTCGGTTGCTGGTAAAAAAAATGTAATGTGCCTTTTTTTGCTTTACAATTTGCTGATGCGCTGCGTCACTACAATGTGTCCTCCCCAACACACGCACGGTAAGAAAAATGATAAAATAACATAAATACATCTATTGTGTTATTTTTTATGGGTGTGTGATAATTAGCTGTAAACAGCACAAGGACAGTTTTGCTGGTGAAGGAAGGGGGGTTGGCCAGGGGCCAGTGAGCTTTTTTAATTTTTTTATTATTATTATTTTTTTGTCTTGAAGGTGGCAGCCCTATTAACTAATGTATGTCAGGCTTACATGTTTGGGGCAATTAAATCCATTGACTTATATAGACCCTATTTAAAAGAAAACACAAGACATAAGGTTTCCTGCAAAATATTTTCATAGTAATAAACTTAATTCTGTTTTCATGTGTGGGCTGTGTGGTTGCCAGCAACTTGACCGTGCAACTAGTTGCTTCTGTGCAAAGTTCTGTCTTAAAGGGGAAGTCTCATTTGGGCTCATGTTTGCTTGCCTTTACTCGTTATATGCGTTGGCAACGAGCCAGGACTCATTAGGAGCTGTACATAAACTGAAAATGTAAGGTATGTACAAAGATAGCAAAATGATTGTTAAACAAGGAAGCAGAATTCAGGTAGAATAA
>NW_024473740.1:0-1000 GCF_017654505.1 Polyodon spathula | reverse complement strand
ATATAATCTATTGTAAATTAAACTTTACCAGCAATCAGGTAACCTCCTGGAATTGTGTTGGTTTGCATATTCTTCATGAACTTTTTTATTTAGTCTAAACAATGTTTCAAATTTCAATTCTATTTGATCAAACTGACCTAACGTTATTTAGCTTACTGTTTTGTTCAAAAGTTGTCTATCTGCGTCGCTTGCTTCTGTTTCAAATATTGTTTTAAAGAAATAAAATGTTGAAATGTATTTATTTTGTCTTAGTGTCATTTTTGAAAGATTTTTACACGTATGGAATGAGTTTCAAAAATGGCCATTTTTATATAGGACAGCCCACAAAAACATATTTATATATTGATGTGTTTTAGTTGCTCAGATGAAACAACTTCATTCATGTTTATTTTCATACTAGAGCAAGCGGGTGTCTGTCTAAAAATTGAAGTCACTAAAACCAGTTCATGTCATCTGCAAGTAGTCTTGTATGTTGATGACTTCACTGGTTGTCATAGAGATGCAGTTTAATGCATCTGATACAAGCTGAGTTTATAGTGCTTCAGTCATTAAAAAAATGTATTTTCTCAGTTTTTAGTAAGTGGGACTCACTAATGCCTTAGTATTACAAATTCAAAATGAGCGAGGCTTTTAAAAATTAAGAGAATACAAAATCCTTAACATTTCAATTGTTTAATAAATACACACAGAAACAGTCAAAGATTTTTTCAAGAAAGTTAATAATACATAAAGTTAAGTATCAATGTATCAATAACCATTAAAAAAATGTTTTTAAAAAAAGATCGTTTAATATCATTTTAATTTCATGAAATAGTACTGAGAACATAACTTTAATTAACTTGACAGGTACACAGTAGGAGAAGAGATATTTAACAGAGAAAAATGGGATTTAATCTTTGTTCAAAAATATACACAGGAGATATAAGGACATGTGTTGCTGAAAATGCCTCAGAAACCCAGTGAACCGTTGTGGAGCTACCTTTCCTGTCTTGCTAAGAAA
>NW_024473739.1:0-1646 GCF_017654505.1 Polyodon spathula | reverse complement strand
TAATGATATTTAAACAGTACATGTTCTTGTGCCATCTAGTGTGCAAAAAGTAAATAATCAAGATAATGAAATAACTTTTTTAAATTTATTTTTTAATTAAATCCTTTTTTTTTTTTGTAATGGCACTGTTGAAGATTACAAATACATTTCTCGTGCAGTAAGGGACCAGTGGTGTTCCACAATGCATCTTCTGTTTAGAGAATATTGTTGTTTATTTTCTTTTTTCATATTAGAGCACGGGTGCCTGTCTAAAAACTGAAGTCACTAAAACAAGTTCATATTATCTCCAAGTAGTCTTGCAAGTTAATCACTTCACTGGTAGGCATAGAGGTGCAGTTTAATGCATCTAATGACGCAAGCAGATGTATTTCATTAATTTATTTATTTTATTTTTGATGCCTTCATATTACAAATTAAAATGAGCAAGGATTTTTAGGAATATTTCTAAGAGAGTACAACATCCTTAAAATGTCAATTGTTTAATAAACACATCCATAGAATTAACCGTCAAGGATGTTTCAAGAAAGTTACAATATTGATGAACTGAGGTATAATAGGTGCAGTGGATTTATTTGGATGTGGGTTTTATCACATTTGACCACTAGGTGGAACCCTATGTCCATTAGTTTATGTGATCAGCATTTAAAGCTGCAGCATCACTTAATCATGTCAAATTGTATATTAAAATATGATTTCTGGGGTATTACATTCTTCCATTATTTGTCATTTATGTGCACTCAACTTCAGAAACCAGATCTGAAAAAATACATACAAATCCATACTGCAGTAACGACCTTTTTAAAGCATTTATTACCTCTTACTATCACTACTGTTACTGTCATTAAAACATTGTCATAATTAGACAGGTCATTGTAATACCTGGCAATGTATTCACTCATTATTACTCATTATTAGACCAACTTATAAATTACTAATATGAATGAATTCTAGGCCAAAAAATGTATTTCTGATATATATATATATATATATATATATATATATATATATATATATATATATATATATATATATATAACTAGGTTATTAATATAGCTTAGTTTAGGTGAGAAGAAACCAAGCTTGTCATTTAGCAATCTTTAATTCATACTGATCAGAATCTTTAAAAACTTGTGATCACAGCAACTCAAAGTAAACTATACATGAGCAGTTAATATGAAGTTCTGTAGTAGCCAGTCCGTGACATTTACCCAGTGGTTCGAGGGGGTGGGGGGAGGGGGAGTGTCCAAAAAAATAAAAAATAAAAGTAAAACGTTTGTATTTATTTAAAATGTATACGTCACGTGACGTTCTGTAAATGCGCTCCCTACAGGGCACGACGGAGACGTGGAGCTCCCGCTGCCTCCTTCTTGGCCAGGGGCTGCCCTCCCAATTTCACCTCCAGAGGCTGCGGAGCTGCTGCTGTTTTTCCATTTTGTATTGCAGGAGGGCCCAGAGCTGTCTTTGCCCGGGGGTCCGGAAACGCTGCTGTCTGGGGGTCCGGAGCCTCTGGGATGTCTGGGGCCGTTGCCTCTCATGGGTCCTTTGCAGCCACTGCCTCCCAGGGACGTGCTTCTACCCAGTTCTGCTACGCCTGGGGTAGCCAGCTCTGCTTCTCCTGTGGTCTCCTGCTAGCCGACGTCTGGGGT
>NW_024473738.1:0-2606 GCF_017654505.1 Polyodon spathula | reverse complement strand
ACACCGTCTTGTTTTTTTTGTTTGTTTGTTTGTTTACATTTTGCGCCACTCTGCTACACTTGTGAATTATCAAGCAGAAGAACAAAAAAAAGCTGAAGTTATCGTTTCAGCAGCAACACGGCATGGCGGGGTTGAACTTTGGAAAAGTTGCAAATCAGAGAATATGCATTTTCTTTTCTCCCAAATATATCATGCGAAGTATACAACTTTTCTGCTCAGTTTGATCACAGGCAGTTTTCTCGCCAGTTTCAATTGCCAATTCCAATATCTGTCTCTTTTTAAATGCATGTTAAATCATGGAAAGCACTGTGCGACTATTTGAAAGAAATTATTGCTTCTCTCACAAACAGGAGATAACCAGAAAAAACAATGTAATGTTTTCACTGTGGGAATTTTCACGTGCAAGGCGAACCTGATAACCACTACACTATAGAAACATTAATAAGCTTACTTGCATTCAGCTATGCTGTAACAGAGACCATGTCTTGTGCTGCAGTGTCGATGGTACGAGACTCTGCAATGTATGCTTTAAGGCAATATACAAAGGAAGTTGTGTTTACATAAGCACATTTCAAACAGATTTTAGGAAATGTTAAAACAATTTACCATCAGCCTGGCTGGCTCAGTTGGTAACTCATGAGACTCTTAATTTCAAGTTTGTGGGTTCAAACCTCATGTTGAGCACTCATTTTAAGTACTGTTTCTTAGAGGCAACAGAGCAATGTTTGAGTCTATGTCCAAATGGTCCTTTGCAAGGTGTCGGCAGTATCCCAGAAAACACTAGTTTTGGTCTTGTTTTCCTGTCTGTTTACATTTTATAGAGTATTGCAACAACATTACTTTTGTGCTGTATCAGATAGGAATTGCTATTGTAAAATGTGTGCATCATGTATAGATATAACAATATGTATTATATATTAAGATAAATAATCTTACTTTTTTGGGTTGGCTTCAATCCTTTTCTTTTTTTACAGTCATTACATCAATCACTGAGCAAAAGTTGGTGGTGCCTAAGAAAACTCATTCGGGCCTTGATACAATACACAACCCTGGCCTCTGCTGAAATAAATCATATGGCTTTGTGCCAATTCATATCAAGAGATGTATCAGTTGGTCCCCAAATCTTGTCATGCACTCAAGTTTACCATTTAATTTGCATTTTAAATTGGACCAAAATATCTTTCTTAACACAGAGTGCATTAATGTTTATGTAAACGGACTACTTGTTGAAGACATTGAAAAATATTTTGAATCCAAACATGTTATTTAACTTGATTGTTTTAATATTCCAAATAAGACATTACTTTGAAAAACCTCTCCGTTGACCACTGGATGGTGGTCTCAGACTGGGATGCGGACCATTGAGAACAGTAAACGATCTATTACTGGAAGGAGCTCAAATGTGAAGTGCCCTCGTTTAACATGCTATAGCAGGATCTACTTCACCTGCTGTTTACATTTTCTAACACGTTATGAGGATGAATACAAAGTTTGACACTTTCCTTGTAAGTGGGAGTAAGCACAAGTTCTTTTCAGATGTAATGCCTTTATTTAAGCTCAATCTAGACCAGCGGAGTGCATATCACGTGACTATATTTTTATATTAGTCAAGCCCTAATTAAAGTGTTCCTAAATTGTTTTAACAGTACCAATGATCAATTTGAAATTTGCTTACTGATTTAAACAAACACCTGAACACTTGTAGGCCTGCTGAGATACGCACTCAGAATGTAACCTTCTTCCAGTTTCTCGTGTGATAGTACAGTAAGTTTAGCTTTTGCATTGTCTGCCTCGTCAAGCAAGCTCAAATCACAGCACAGCACAGCTGCATGGGGGCACAGGGGTGAAATTATAAAAGCGACTGAATCAATGAGCTGATATTACTTTTTGAAGAAATTCAAAACATACCTCTAGCCAAATCATTTGCTATTTAGTCAATTAATTAATTTTTTTACATTTGCAAATGGCAGACTACATTGCCAATAAAATAAAACTCTGTAGAGGGATCGATGTCTGCATTCTCCAAATAATTTAAATGTATTTATTACCAATGCATTATGGAGACAAATACAAAGTGTGACATTTTTTTTTTAAACAGACTCCTGCCCTACATGCGTATTTTGAAGTACAGTCTGTTAATTTGTAATATTCCCTAGATTGAAAAACTCCAGTGTGCCCTCCATTGCATGTCTTCAGAGAAGCACAAAGGGAGGTCTTTTTTAGCAATGGAATTTGTCTTATTTGAGAATAAATATAAATACTTGAAGTTTGCTTGCATTTCTAACATGTTTGTAATAAAAAGTTTACCTTCACTTAACAATCGTTGTCCTGTATAATAGCTACTCTTGCATGTCCATGATTTTATTGCAGTTTCCCATGAGGAAACGTCCGTTTTTTTTGTCTTTAGTTTCTTTAGTACTATCAAAGCTGCTGGTCACGTCAGCCCTAGTCGTCTAATGGATAAGGCACTGGCCTCCTAAGCCAGGGATTGTGGGTTTGAGTCCCATCTGGGGTGAAATGTTGTTATATAAATGAATGTAAGTATCATATTTTTTTTCTAGGCATGTGGTATTTTGCAGATCTTGTTATCTGCGATGTCCGCTCAC
>NW_024473737.1:0-1000 GCF_017654505.1 Polyodon spathula | reverse complement strand
GCTAGACTCAGCCTGCCTGAGTGCTGGGGCAGCAGCCATGATGAAGCAGGTCCGTTTTTCAGTTGAAATAAAGCTCTTCTTTGTTTTTGTGTACGGGGGTTTTGAAAAGATCAGTGAAATAGTTCCGTATTTTTAAATAAAGATGTATTCATTCTATCAGTCATTGTCCTGTATACTAGCTACTGTTGCATGTCTGTGATTTTAACTTTGACAGAAAGGATGTTGTATTTACATTTTCCCTTGTGTGATTGTCTTGTACAAATCTGATAGTTTAAACAAAGATATTTGACTTTGGTTCATTATTTAGCCTGTACTGCCATCTACAGCATTACTGCGGGTGTGGTTTCCTTCTTTTGACAATAACCTGGATGTTTTCACACAAACCTGTGAGAGTGTGTAACTGTGGCTGAGTGGTTAAGAGGATGGACTAGAAATCCATTGGGGTTTTGTGGCGCAGGTCCGAATCCTGCCCAATTACATCGTCCTTTCTTTTTAATTGTATGTGTTCACTGCTAATACATGTTAAAGTTCAGGAATTCAGGGTTATTGCCGGTCGTACTTCATAATGCTTTGGTTTATTTCTTTTTGAAAAATAACTTTTTTTATTTAATGAAGGAAAGTCCTGGCCCATACTTGGGATTAAATCCACTAGTTTGGTGTTGCTAGCACCACCTCTAACCAACTGAGCTAACCAGCCACACGCACAAAACTTTTCTCAAGTTAAACTGAACAATGACACATTCAAAGTAATGCAAAGGCATAATTATACGCATTCAAATTACCAAGCATTCTGTGGATGTTTTAAGAAATAAATGAACAGAAAGAATTTGTCAGAAGTGGGATTCAAACCCACGCCTGCAGAGTGATTGCGACCCAAACACAGCGCCTAGACCACTCAGCCATCCTGAGTCACACAGATGTGCTTTCTAAATACTGAACTCCTGAACCTGCAATGCCTGACGCTGCAGTAAATCACCTGGGGGGGGTGCGGGTACTTATT
>NW_024473736.1:0-2000 GCF_017654505.1 Polyodon spathula | reverse complement strand
CTTTAGCGGGTTATATTAAGGAGGGCAACCTGTTTCGTCACTTTCTACAAGGAAACTCCTCTTACAGAAAGAAAATATACGGCAAATAGAGTGAACTCTACAGTTAGAAACAAATCAGAACAGTCTGTTAGCAAATTAACTTAATCAAAAAACATCACATAAATGTTACAGATATATTTCAGACAGATGACAGTTGTAACATAATTGAGTATATTTTTAAACAACCCGCTAGTAACAGACATCATCTCAAAGCTCTATCATTTATTTTAAGCTCTTATGAAAGACAAGTATGCTTGTGCATTATATCACAGAAAACATGATAATCCTAGCTCTTCGTTTAATCCTTCAGTTTGAACAGTATGGAGATAGGAGATCCCTTTGGATTCACATTGTGATAGTTTCTGATTGAGATTACCACCTCAGCCAGCTTGAAATATGTTTTGTATGCCACAGAATTTAAGATCTGAAGCTGAATGTTTGGCATCTACAAAATGTCTAGATAGTGGTGAATGAATATCTTTTCTCCCAGTGTAACTTTTATACTCGCTCATTAATGCGCAATCGTAACTGTCTAGTAGTTTTACCGTCGCGGTCAACTATCACACGGGAGAGCCCTCATCGCTGGCCACTCTCTCCTAAATATCTTTTTATATATAATCTGCACATTCTTAGACAAGACGGATAATTACACACAATAAATAGCACTGGTGTATACACACAGAAGCAGCTATGAGAAAGAAAGACATGAACCATTTCTTTACATTAAATATATTGGTTAATTGTGGGCTCTATTTGTTAACATCACTGAGCCCCTTGGGCCTGTGGATAGCAACCACAATGTGGAAACATATAGAGAATGCATGGGAATGGTCAGTGAACATAGATTTCTAATACTAGACCCTGTCTTAATACTGTATTACATTCTGAACATAAGTATTACATTCTGAACAAAGTGTTGAATTTAAATCAAGGGAAGTAATGTTAAAACTGTACAATGCACTTGTAAGACCTCATCTTGAATATTGTGTGCAGTTCTGGTCACCTCGCTATAAAAAAGATATTGCTGCTCTAGAAAGAGTGCAAAGAAGAGCGACCAGAATTATTCCGGGCTTAAAAGGCATGTCATATGCAGACAGGCTAAAAGAATTGAATCTGTTCAGTCTTGAACAAAGAAGACTACGTGGCGACCTAATTCAAGCATTCAAAATTCTAAAAGGTATTGACAGTGTCGACGCAAGGGACTTTTTCAGCCTGAAAAAAGAAACAAGGACCAGGGGTCACAAATGGAGTTTAGAAAAAGGGGCATTCAGAACAGAAAATAGGAGACACTTTTTTACACAGAGAATTGTGAGGGTCTGGAATCAACTCCCCAGTAATGTTGTTGAAGCTGACACCCTGGGATCCTTCAAGAAGCTGCTTGATGAGATTTTGGGATCAATAAGCTACTAACAACCAAACGAGCAAGATGGGCCGAATGGCCTCCTCTCGTTTGTAAACTTTCTTATGTTCTTATGTTCTTATATAGCTGAATTATTAATTGTAGATATTACTTTGAATACCTGATCCATATTTAGCATTAAAAAGCAACACATGGGATTTCTTTAACAGTCGTTCGTTATTTTGTGTATCAGCCGCCACACAAAGCCGAGCGCAGTGCGGTATCCTGTAATGATGCTCCAGTCAGTCTGCCCGGGCTGCACCTGAACCATCTTGAAAACACGAAGCCTCTAATCAGCTCGTTTGTAAAAGTTAGTAAAGAATTGCGCTCTATAATATAACGAAGCTAAATCTGAACTCCCAGCCTGTGCAGCGAGAGAGGGAGAGAGGGCGGGGCAGAGAAGAGGGGGAGACGCTGCTAGGCAACCGGCTCCTGAACGTTCCACTCAGCTGAGCAGAGACCGTTAGGATTTAAAAATGCGAAAGTTCCGAGCGGCGCGAGGCGCTGTGGTGACTTCAAGAAGATAAAATGAAAGCCTCGATTAAAGTTTAATCAAATAAAT
>NW_024473735.1:0-6000 GCF_017654505.1 Polyodon spathula | reverse complement strand
ACATTAATAACCATATGAAACAAAAATATGTTTTGATATCTCATACCTATTTAGATTTATATACTAACTGCTATTTAGAAATTGATTTATATACTAACTGCCATATAAATCAAAATTATATATAAAACTGTTTGAGGAGCAGACTAGCATAGATGATTTCTAAAATCCATTAATGTTAAGAAACTATAACGCCACATTACTTACAGTTGGGAGAAACAGAAATGATTAATTAATAAAGAATTAGCTGTGACATTTTTTAGATACTCAGAATTATGGAGTTGTAGATTTTTTTATTAATATATACACACGTATATTTTTGTTTGTCATTATTTATTTATTTATTTAAACTGTAACTGGCAGTTTCATTGTCCCCTCTTGCTGGTGCCTCGGCTTGTCTCTGTATCTATTCTCTGATATTTGAGGGTTTGTTTATCACACACTGGCAGCTCAGCTCAATCTTATTGATGTTACTTTGTGAAAACAAAAAAACGTTACTGACCTAAAGGAATAGGGTAAATCTCATTTACTCGTGTGAATGATGAAACACAAGAGAAAATCCACACCCAGTTCTGCATGGAAACCCGCATTTCACTAAATGTTAATGAGCGTGTTTATTCTTAACTATAAACACTGCAAGGGAGCAGGTCAGCTGTTACTGTGGATTACAAGAGCAGAAAGTAGTGGCTGATGGGTGATTTTATAAGAACATAAGAACATAAAAAAGTTTACAAACGAGAGGAGGCCATTCTGCCCATCTTGCTTGTTTGGTTGTTAGTAGCTTATTGATCCCAAAATCTCATCAAGCAGCTTCTTGAAGGAGCCCAGGGTGTCAGCTTCAACAACATTACTGGGGAGTTGATTCCAGACCCTCACAATTCTCTGTGTAAAAAAGTGCCTCCTAATTTCTGTTCTGAATGCCCCTTTGTCTAATCTCCATTTGTGACCCCTGGTCCTTGTTTCTTTTTTCAGGTTGAAAAAGTCCCTTGGGTCGACACTGTCAATACCTTTTAGAATTTTGAATGCTTGAATTAGGTCGCCACGTAGTCTTCTTTGTTCAAGACTGAACAGATTCAATTCTTTTAGCCTGTCTGCATATGACATGCCTTTTAAGCCCGGAATAATTCTGGTCGCTCTTCTTTGCACTCTTTCTATGGCAGCAATATCTTTTTTATAGCGAGGTGACCAGAACTGCACACAATATTCAAGATGAGGTCTTACTAGTGCATTGTACAGTTTTAACATTACTTCCCTTAATTTAAATTCAACACTTTTCACAATGTATCCGAGCATCTTGTTAGCCTTTTTTATAGCTTCCCCACATTGTCTAGATGAAGACATTTCTGAGTCAACAAAAACTCCTAGGTCTTTTTCATAGATTCCTTCTCCAATTTCAGTATCTCCCATATAATATTTATAATGTACATTTTTATTTCCTGCGTGCAGTACCTTACACTTTTCTCTATTAAATGTCATTTGCCATGTGTCTGCCCAGTTCTGAATCTTGTCTAGATCATTTTGAATGACCTTTGCTGCTGCAACAGAGTTTGCCACTCCTCCTACTTTTGTGTCGTCTGCAAATTTAACAAGTTTGCTTACTATACCAGAATCTAAATCATTAATGTAGATTAGGAATAGCAGAGGACCTAATACTGATCCCTGTGGTACACCACTGGTTACCACACTCCATTCTGAGGTTTCTCCTCTAATCAGTACTTTCTGTTTTCTACATGTTAACCACTCCCTAATCCATGTACATGTGTTTCCTTGAATCCCAACTGCGTTCAGTTTGAGAATTAATCTTTTGTGCGGGACTTTGTCAAAAGCTTTCTGGAAATCTAAATAAACCATGTCATATGCTTTGCAATTATCCATTATCGATGTTGCATCCTCAAAAAAATCAAGCAAGTTAGTTAGACACGATCTCCCTTTCCTAAAACCATGTTGACTGTCTCCCAGGACCCTGTTACCATATAGGTAATTTTCCATTTTGGATCTTATTATAGTTTCCATAAGTTTGCATATAATAGAAGTCAGGCTTACTGGTCTGTAGTTACCTGGTTCAGTTTTGTTTCCCTTTTTGTGGATCGGTATTACGTTTGCAATTTTCCAGTCTGTCGGTACCACCCCTGTGTCAAGAGACTGCTGCATGATCTTGGTTAGCGGTTTGTAAATTAATTCTTTCATTTCTTTGAGTACTACTGGGAGGATCTCATCCGGCCCAGGGGATTTGTTTATTTTAAGAGCTCCTAGTCCCTTTAACACTTCTGCCTCAGTTATGCTAAAGTTATTTAAAACTGGATAGGAACTGGATGACATGTGGGGCATGTTGTCAGTATCTTCCTTTGTAAAAACTTGTGAAAAGTAATCATTTAATATATTTGCTATTTTTTTTTCTTCATCTACGATTTTGCCATTTGTATCTCTTAAACATTTAATCTCCTCTTTGAATGTTCTCTTGCTGTTGTAATATTGGAAAAGCATTTTGGAATTGGTTTTAGCTCCCTTAGCAATGTTCATTTCTATTTCTCTCTTGGCCTTTCTAACTTCCTTTTTTGACTTGCTTTTGCAGTTCTGTGTACTCTTTCTGCGTACTTTCTTTTTGGTCCTTTTTTAATGCTCTATAAAGTGCCTTTTTTCGCTGAATATTTTTTTTAATTGATCTATTAAACCATTTTGGCAATTTAATTTTACATTTAGATTTGTCTACTTTAGGGATATAATTGTTTTGAGCCTCTAGTACTACATTTTTGAAGAACAACCATCCTTCTTCTGTGGGTGTTTTCTCTATTTTACTCCAATCTACTTCTGTTAGTCTCTGTTTCATACCTTCATAGTTTGCTTTTCTAAAATTGTAAACCTTAGCTTTAGTCATTACTTTTGGGGTTTTAAAAAACACTTCAAATGAGACCATGTTGTGGTCTGAGTTTGCCAGTGGTTCTCTGACCTCTGTTTTAGTTATTCTATCTTCGTTATTTGAAAAGACTAAATCAAGGCATGCCTCCCCTCTAGTCGGTGCCTTGACAAATTGTGTTAGGAAGCAGTCATTTGTCATTTCCACCATTTCTATTTCATCCTTCGTGCTACCCACCGGGTTTTCCCATTTTATTTTATTCATTGTATAACAGATTATTGTGCTCACCGTCTGAATCTGGCGGTCTATAGCATGCTCCTATTATTATGCCCTTTGAATTTTTGTCTGTTATTCTGACCCATATTGATTTGGTTTTATTTTCTTTGTCCAGGTTTAACACCTGGGCTTCAAGACTGTTTCTTATGTATAGCGCTACCCCTCCTCCTCTTCTGTCCTGCCTGTCTTTCCTATACAGTGTATACCCACAAATATTATATTCGTCCCCATCACTCTCAGACAACCATGTTTCAGTAACACCTATCACATCATAGTTACCTGTTAGTGCAGTAGCTTCAAGTTCTAGAATTTTGTTTCTGATACTTCTAGCATTTAGATAAATACATTTAATGGTTGTCTTACCTGAGTTGTTGTTCTTGTTTTGATGCGGTCTCCCTTCTGTTTTTTTGTTGATTTCTCCCCCCTTCCTTTCTAGTTTAAATGCTTCTGAACCTGCTCGAGGATCTTTTCTCCAAGTAGACTTGTTCCCTTGTTATTTAAGTGCAGTCCATCCCGTCTATACAGATAGTCCTCGTTGTAGAATGTGGTCCAATGATCAAGCGTTCTGTGACAACATCTTTTCAGCCATGCGTTCTTTGAGTCAGGTGAAGCCTTCCCGTGTGCACCACATCTTCAGCCATGCGTTTTGATTAATTATTTCCAGCTGTCCATATGGTCCTTTGCCGGTAGTATACCAGAAAATACCACAGTTTTGGTTTTCTCTTTTAATTTCCTTCCTAGCTCTCTGAATTTGTTTTGCAGGGATTTTGGTCTGTCTCTTCCAATGTTGTTTGTACCGATGTGGATGACTACTACCGAGTCGTGTCCTGTTCTTTCTAGGAGCCTGTCCACGTTCTCAGTGATATGCTTGACCGAGGCTCCCGGAAGGCAGCACACTGTTGTAGTAAGGGGGTCCAAACTGCGAATTGAACTTGCTGTGTTTCTCAATATGGAGTCCCCAACAATCATGACCTCCCTTCTTTTTGCTGTCTGGTCACCACTGTCAATAGGGTCCTGGATGTTGTTCCTTTCGTTCTGTTGTTGTTGGTTCTGCTCATCAAAATTCTGAAGTGACTCAAATTTGTTGGTTGTTTTGATTTCTGGTGGTTGTGTTTGATGAAGTTTCTTTTTTTCCCTGCTTCTGCCTACCTGAACCCAGCTGTTCTGACCTTCTATCTCCCTGGTGGCTTTCAGTCTGTTAGGGGTGGTGCAGACTTCCATGAATTGTGGGTGTGCCAGTTCCTCAAGATCCTGTTGCTGTCTCACTTCTTCCAGCTCCATTTCTAGCATACTTACTAGTTTATGCAAGTCCTGGATCGCGCAGCACTTTACGCACACTTGGTTTAGCTCCGCAGGGTTTTCTCGGATATCCCACATCAAGCAGGTGTCACAGATTACTGGCTTGAAGACCATACTGAGACCTTTCAAAGGTTAATCTAAGGTGAAAAGTGGCCTGTGGCAGGGAGGGTCATATTTGTATGTTTTAGATTAATGAATGTAAATATTGATGTATGTAAACAGACTCGTTGTGTTATTTCTAGTGATGACACTGTGTTTGGGACTGCTGCATATCTGTGTGGAACAGCAGCTGGAAGCAGTCCGCTGTCTCAGCAGGCAGGTGTGCGTGTCCCAGCGTAGCGGCAAAATAAGAACATGGTGAAAGCAAGACTTTCACTGTCATGCTTTTTCAGAAGGGATGTGGGCACTTCGTGAGAAATAACTGTATAAATCAATACTCCTGTAGCAGCTACGCCACAGAAGGAATTTGCCTTCAGAAATGAGTTTTAATCTATAAATTACAAAAGAGCATACAGGTCCGTTCAATTGCCTAAGATTTAGCAGTAACAAGGTAGTTAATGACAAGGTACAACACAATTCATTTCCAATTAACAAACAACCTGTAGATTCGATTAGTAGTGGGGGAAACAGTGACTTACAAAATAATCACTAATAAAATATAGTGTAGTCTAAGCTCAACAAACCACACAGCAACCATACAAAAAAACAAAAAACTCAAAGGATTCAAGCTAGATACAACAGTAACAAAATAACAAGCCAAAAGAAAACACAACAAAACATTCAACTGATCCCCCAGTATTATCCCCTCTACTGAGCGTGTACTTTAATCTAGTTGCACCAAGTTGCTCAGTTTATTTTACAATATTTCATTTCATTTATCAATCCACTAACAAGCTAAAATGTGCATGTTCCCTTTTTAAATCAAGCAGTGAGAAGACTTCAGGAGTACGGACACATACACAACTCAGGACCAAAGGTCCAAAAGTTTAACTCCACCCCCGGTCTAGCAATTAGGATTAGATTATCTACACGCTCCCATAGGAGTACTAGATACCACGTTATCGAAACTCTCTACTCGCCACGTATGGGCTGATTACAAGCACAAGCTGCTTAACAGCTGTATACAATGCTTTGACCACTAATGATAATTTTTGGACCGAACAAAAGAAGCTTGCAGCGAAACCATACCTCCATCAACGGAGCCAAGTAACGGTGAGTGTGCGTCTGTCCGGACTTCCCTTGATCTTCAATGTCCGTCTGCCCTGCGCCTGCACTGCTCCCGGCCCCTGTCTGTGTTCCCCATTTAAAGCTCTGTTAATTATTGCACACACACCCCTCTTCTTCTTTACATTCCACACGTAGATACTGTACTTAACAAGCGCTTACACTTGAGCCAAGAGATCAATGTTGACATTTGACCAAAAGCAGGTGAGCAGAAAGAAGTGTGCCATTTTAAACATCTACCACCCTGCTTCAAGCAAATGCTCAAACAATGGCACAGTTTAATATTTTACCACAAGAAACTTCATGTGATACATTTTGAATATCCTATTTTGTGTGCGCTGTAAGATTTA
>NW_024473734.1:0-10394 GCF_017654505.1 Polyodon spathula | reverse complement strand
TTTATTTTTGCCTTCAAGGCAATGAGTACAAATACTAGTAAGATTAAAACCTGTAATTTTGCTATATTTAAGCTAGATATGAGCCCACATATTTTGAAATTAAACAAAGTGAAAAGTCTTTAACAAGATGAAGGAGAAGTTGAGTTTGAAAAGTAATTGGCATTGTTCCTCAGCTCTTAAAGGGAAATCAGCAGTACATAAAAAAGACAAAATGTTCATGGCTGCATAAAAAAGACACAGTAAAAATAATAACTAATGAACACCAGGGGCAGCATTTGCCACATTTTATTTGGTAACATTGATAAACACATTCATACCTGCAAATAAGGTTTTCACAGTACTGAGCTTGAAATATATAGAGAAAGTGAATGTCATTGACAGTCCCATGGAACAGAATTGCAGGATTAGCTGTCAATCAACACGGTATCACTTCTTGTTTTGTACAGGGCGGTTAAGCCTTATTTCCAAGTCCTTGGAAATGTCTTTACCAATGTTTGTTCATTGGATTTTTTTTCCATAATCATTTGCACAGCGGAGGCAATTTCCATATGGAACTTGAACTGGCCAATTGCATGTAAGAGTCAATGTGGAAGGCATCTCTACTGGCTCTGGAGAGATGCTCCAGGAGAGTGATTTTGTTACATTGGCAGTGTGGCATTATGCAGATTTTTTTTGAGCGCACAATTATTATACAATAACAATACATTTGAACAGCAAGGTGGGATCATTTATGTTTTGTTTTTTTATGTACTGGAATTTACCCTTTAAAGTCCATGGTATGTCATTTCAGATGAAGATTTGGAAAAGAAGATCAAAGACTCAGGCCTTGATACAGAGAAATGGAAACACATATTGAAAGAGGAGTATGGAATCACTTCATTAGTTTCTCTCCAGTACCTAAAGAGTAGTGACCTCCGCTTACTTCAAAAGAAAACTGAAAAAGAAAGTGAGAAGAGAGCCTTGAGCAGACTGCTGCACACTGAGATTCCACCAAAGATGACACAAGAGGATGAGAAACGGGCTTTGGAAATGCGTCAAAAAATAAGTGACGGACTTGCAGATGTAACTAAACATCTAGAAACCCATCTCAAAAGAACTGGGAGAGATGAGCTTGGCAATAACGATCTAAAAGCATCTGCTGATAAATCCTTGAGCACTTTAAAAGAGTTAATGAATACAATGGACACATTAAACTCTAACTCAGTGAAACGAACAGAATGGACACCGTCTGATTTAATTTACAGAGCATCAGAAGGTGCCGTTTTCAGAGGAATCTTGTTCAGTAATGACGTTAAGGATGAACAAGTCTATCGAGGTATTATCTTGGATAAACCAGTGGAATGTTGCTTGCTCGGGCCATTCTTGAGCATGCAGGAGAAATCATACACCTTTCAGTCTTCAGAACATGAGAGCTCATTTGAAAGCAGTCTGCAAACATGTGGCGCTAGTTATTCAGCTGAACTCTATGCATCCTTTGCAGGATTCAGTGTGGAGGCTGGTGGAGGAACAGCAAGCAGCTCTACAGATAGCAACAAGACAAGTCGGGCCAAGGCAGAGTCCTATGGATCTGTGATAAAACAAACATTCATGCCCATGGCTTCATTTGAATTCACCCACACACATCTAAAGCTGTCTGAAGACGCCTTGTTTGTCTTGAAAAAAATAGATGATTTTATGAGCAGAGATTTATTTAGTCGACAAATGGTTGTTTTATTGCAAAGTCAGGCTATTAAGTTTCTGCAATGATTTGGGTCTCATGTAAATGGCAGCACTGTCCATTTTGGAGGTATACACTGTGTTAAGGCGTCATCACATGAAGTTCATTCCAGTCAAATGAAATCAAAGTTCAATGAAATGTCCAGATCTATTGATGCTCATGTAAAGGCTTCCTTCTCATTTTATGTAAGTGGTGGAGTCTTAGCTTCATGCAACAATAGTGATGCCAATGCATCAACAGGAACACATGAGACCAATTCAAGCGACACTGATATTGCAGTGCAGATGATCGGCAGGCTCCAGGAGGCTTGTTCTATTTCAGAGTGGAAGAGAGGGCTGGTTGAAAACCAGAGCACCTGGAGTGTGATTGACCGCGGTCAGGCCAGTGATTTTATCCCAGTTTGGAACATCATTATGAACAACCACGTCAAGAATTTCAATGATCCAATGGGACTGGCTTGTATTCTGAGGGAGTGTTGGAGAGAAATGGTTGCAAGCCAGGCGCGTGGAAAAGGTGCCAGAATAGATCATCCTAAGTGATGGCATGATGAGAGAATTCATGATTTGCTAAAGAATGGCAAAGAATGGAAAAGCTTTGATTGACACAACTGGTATAACTCAGTTGTGGGCAGTGAAGAGTTTAGAAAATCTGGTGAGGAGAAAAAAGTCTTTGACAACTTCATCAGAAAACTATGAAGAGCAGGAATCGCAAACCAAAGTAAAGTGCGAGAGGCTGAGTAGTCTGATGGATGAATACATGGAGGAGAAGCAAGCAAATGATCTGTGGAAAGCCTTTGGTACTGAATTAATCAGCGACAGACCTAAAAAAGAAACAGATGGACAGAGGTATGGCTACTTTCATTTATCACGTTTATCTTTATTATTCAAAAATACCAAGCTTTACCAGGTTTACTGTGCTCGTCATTTAACATGTGCAAGGTAGCGGGACCCAGTGGCTAGTGAAATAAAATGCACAGGAGTCCAGATAGAGTACATTGGTGAAGTTTTCTTGTTCTGCCATCAGGTGCACAAACACAGGGAACAAAATGCAAACAATGAAACACAAAAGTTGCCATATAGAGCAGACATTCAGGATAGACTCTATCCAGTATTAGTGCACTGCTATCACTCACCCTTCTAACCCCACCCTTGAACTAAACTACTGTAACTGAGCCAGGACTGTACATGACAGTGTGGACATTTCTTTTTTTTACAGGGTTGCCCCCCATATTATCGGGGAACTGAAAAAAATATTTGAGGAGAAGTAAGTTCATTTACAACTCTTGTTATCTTTCTTTTACCGTAACAATAACACCACATAACCATGTGTATATTCTGTAGTCAGGCAAGCTATATTAAATCACAGGTTATATTGGTAAATGGTCAGAGTTTGGCATTAGTGATGGAACGCGGGAAGATTCTTCATCACACCATGGCATATACCATGGTTTACCATGTTTATTATTTACCATGGTGTATATACCACCTTTACTGTTTGCAGTACCCACAATATCTTGCATCAGGGGTCGACAACCTCAACATAGCAAGAAAGACTTGTGGGCCGACAGAACAAAACTTAATGATTTTGAACTCAATTATCAGGTTGTAAGACCAACACTATAACAATAAACTTAAGAAACACGCTGGGCAAGGCATGGAGTACAATTTTATTGTATTTATTAAAAATAAAAATGTAATTCTTTCAATAAAGACATTGCAGCTGCTATCTTCTTTTCAGTCAACAACGCACTGCGTAAGCATTGATTCCACACTTCCACGTGACGCTGGCTGCGTGCTCTCTCACGTGCAACAACACAAGTTGGCTGACAAAGAGCTGCGCATTTATAATGAGGCGACGGATCTAATGAATGTTTTATTCCAGTGTAATACATTGGTAAAGAAATTCAGAGGGGCCGTCATCATACCTCAAATGGGCTGCCAGTTGCTGACCCCTGTCTTACATAATATGATTTCATTGCAAACCTATTTAAATTGCAACACAGTGTTTTAGTTTTGACAATTAGTACCCCTGTAATCTCCTGTCTCTTAATAATCAATACATAAACAAACTAGTACAATACAAAACAGTGGCACGGTCTTTACCGTCAGCTACGTCATGTATACGGAACACCTTACTTTGCATACTAGACGCTATTGGTTGTATGAAGTCTTTGAACGTGCCGGTACAACATGACCGCCACTTTATTTATCCAGACAGTAGTTTAATGAATGAGATAACAATACCGCCACGGTTTATTAACGGGCCATTCTGGAAATACCAAATAACCCCTTTAGTGTTCTTGTTGTTTAAAAAAATTGGAGCAAATGTTGCTTGGTCTGTATTCATTTATGTACTTTTAACGTGTTTGCGGGTAATTCTATTTGCAATAAAGAAATCTTCAGGATACATGTTGGCTTAGTGCATAATATTGTCGGCTTAGTTGCAAACCTTTAAATTGCAACACATTGTTTTAGTTTTGACAATTACTTCTCATTATATTAAATGTTAACATTTAATTACAGTATGCTGAATGATGACGCAGACTGTGGGTTATGGTGAATAATCATTTCAAATTGTATTATTATAAAAAACATCTAGTAAGGCCTGGACCAAATCAAAACTTTGATCCACCCGCTAATCGCAAATAACAAACTTGGTACTGATGCCATCTTCTGTGTTTGTCAGAAGGTTATTACTTCTGTCGCAGAGGGAAGCCACCATTAGCACCGAGTTTGGAATTTGTGTTTAGTTTTGATTTGGTCCAGGCTTAAATGTCACAGTGCAAGAATTAAACAATGAAGTATGTTATTTTTTAAAATAAATTTAATCTTATAAAATTTTGTATTGTTCTGAAAAAATTGGAACAAATGTTGGTTGGTCTGTATAGGTTTATGTACCTTTAATATATTTGCATGTAATGTTGTTTGTAATAATAAAAGCTTCTGGATACCCACAGTATAAATTTAAATGTTGTCTTACATAATATGCAACATAATGTCTTAGTTTTGACTATTAGTTAATATATTAACATTAAGTTATATTAACATTTAATTTCAGTACAGTACTGAATGATGAAATATGAATTAAATACCTCGCAGACTGTGGGTTATGGTGAATAATCATTTTCAACTGGATGTGCTTCTCTTACCACCATTTACCATGTCTTGCCTTTAATGTGCTAGCCTATCATTTGAACTGTTCACCCTGCTTTACTATGATTTACACTGATGTACTCTGCTACTATATACTGTGTTATTAGCATAGGATATTACAAAAGTAGACTTGACAAAGGGAAGGCAAAAATTAAAGAAAAGCAGATACAAGAGTCTACTAAATTAATAAAAATGAAGAACATGATTAAACGTTGTTGTGTATGGTTATATATTTATCACAACATACACACTGAAAGGAGCAGCTGCCTTTTGTTATGCTGTACTAAATCCATATTTACCATAGAATATATAACAATTCTAAACTGAGGAGTTAGATGTTGCTTTTAATAGAGTATGTTTGTTTTTCTTCACTACTTTCATGCCTTCCGTGTTTGTCTCCGAATATGTGCACCTGTCAGGGGAAATATCAGCGCTCAGCCTTTAGTAGCTCCTTTTTAAACACGCCTGGCATTCATTCATTCATGAACTGGCAAATTTCTATGACCAAAATGTGTTTTTTTTTTTTTGTATCATGACAGATATAACTAGCTTTGTAACCGCTGCTGTGATCAGTAATCTGGAGGAGACTCTCTCCAGCATGCTGTCTGGCTTTGCTCTTGCATATTACAATAAAGCAACTTCAGGTTTTGAAATCAGAGAGCAGGTGTGTGGCATATTTATTTTCCTACTATGTATTCTACTTATTATACATTTATTATAATAAAAAGTTATTACAGTTTTCAGGAAAAAATAGCAGTGTAATATACTGTTTTTAAGAAATGCAATCTTACTGAGATTCACCTACATTCATGTTGTAGATTCAAAAATCACTTCTAGTACTTGCAACTACCGTTCACAAATCTGCCCAGTATAGTGAATGTTCTCCAGCTTTATGAGAACCGCCTCCAAGATATCTAAAATGAAGGGAAACATCTTTCAATCATTCAGTGTACAAGAAAGCGGATTTTGAATCCAGAGGTTCTGATCCCAATTTCTACACTTATGTTTCACTTTAAAAACAATATTAGGCCTATTATTAGGGTCGGCCTGTTAGTGAATATAATAATCAAAGCACAGTTTTAAAATATAAATATTTATACCCCCCTGTAACAGGGAGAGATCTGTGCTGACTCTGTTGGCGTGTTCACGGGCTGCAGGAAGAGGGCGGCAGTCGCCCAACAACCGTCTGTGAGTCATGGCAGTGACACGGGGAGGTGGGAAAGTGGGTGTGAGGACTTTCCCCCTCTCTGAATGGCTGAGAGGCGGGTCTTGGGTGATTGTTGGTCCTATAAAATAACTCTCTGTTGTTTCCTCAGGTCTGCCCACTTAGACGCGCTAAGAGTGCGGAAGCTTTGATTCGGGACCGGGAATCAGTCAGGAGAAAAATAAAGATTCACAGCGAGACAGAGAGAGAGATCAGGGAATACTCGGGCAGACCCCGGCGTATTGTGAAAGAGCAGGCTAGATAGCCGATAGACTAGGACTGTGATCCGGGTCGTGCGGGTAGCGGCGACCGGGATAACGCTGCCGAGTGCAGCACCTTTTATTTGTAGTTTTATTACTGTTTTATTTAACCTGTTCTTTTCGCCTTCTGTTTTCATTATTATTTCTTTGAGCACCTACGAGTGCACTTGCTGTTCACGTACCAGCTGTGGTATTTCCGTGGTGCTGTCTATCATCGTTGATAGGCAGCCCACGGTCAACAGTGCCCTCTGCCGGAAAAAGCAAGAAATGTTTGAAAATAAAACTGGGCACCTGTGTGGTGTTTTCAAATATACCTGTCTGTCTCCTAGTCAGTGAATTATTCACACCCCTTCCACACCCCCCTGCCTCTCTCAGGACTGATCTGATCAGCTGAATATATTGGAAGGTGGGAAGGAGGCTCTTCTTTACTCCAGTCCACAGTTTTTTACACAAACACAAGGAGTGCTGCAGTTCTGCTGCTAAATTGGAAATGTATCAATTGTCACCCGACTCATCCAGCGTCATACGTTTTCCCCCTCTGAACATTTTGGCAGTTAATTCACGATTTTAAAACTCCAAGGTCCAAAAGGATTGTATTATAAATTAGGATAGATTTTTAAAAATTGGATTGATAAACAATTAGATCTAGGTGCCACTCTGAGGTGTTAGACTCACTAGAGACATTCCTACACTAAATATCTACCCATCCATTATCAAAGCCGCTTAATCGTTTAGAGGGTCCCGGTTAGCCTATCCAGCAGGCACAGGGCGCAAGGCGGGACAACACCCTAGACGGGACGCCAGTCCATCGCAGGGTACCACACACAAACACACTCACACAGAGGGCAATTTAGAGTGACCAATCAACCTGATCAGCATGTCTTTGGACTGTGGGAGGAAACGAGGAGATGGGTTAAAAGCCGGAGTGAGACGAAACGATCCAGAATGGTACTTTAATGAATTCAACTGCTTTAAAAAAATAGACAGAAAGTTACACACAAGTGAGGAGAATATATTACCAATCAGAACGGATTTTTAACGCGCTGTCGTTAACCCGTTCCAGACCAGAACCTTCTGAACACGGAACACGGGGTCCCGAAGGTGCAAAGACGAAGAAAATTATACACATAATAAAACTAAGTGAGAACAACATAACACTATTGAAAAAAAACGACCAAACCGACCTTTCATTTCCCATTCCGTGCAATAAACAGCTGTATAAACAAAACCGTCCGGAACACGGGGTTCTGAAGCTGCAAAATGATACACACAATACAACTAAGAGGGAACAACATAGCACTGCTGAAACAAACAGAACCACCCTTTAACTGCCCATTCCATGTAATAAACAGCTTCATTTGTGAATGAAGCTGTTTATTACAGAACCCAGAAGCTGCACAGGGTACGAAAAAAGATAAAAATGACTCAAAATACAATGAGCAACATACTTACAAAAACTGCCCAAAGTGTTAACCGACATTTCATTGTCCATTCCCTGCATGCAATGGGTTATTATGAATTGATCTACAGTAGTAATATTACTATAGCTTATGTCAAAAGTTTGATGGATGACCTTTTTGACCTTTTGTATGAATATTTATGAATATATAATGAGGGGGCATGGATTTATGAATATATAATGAAGGGGCGTGGATTTTATATAGGCTTATGGAATAGATATATATATAAAATAGACCCCTTGTATTTAACAAGTGCTTATAAACATTGAATATTTATAAATGCTTATGTTAACGTATGCAATGTGTAAACATTGTCACCTTTTTGCTCGCCACACAGGCTGTCATGGGTTCTTCTTCCTTCTGAATCACAACCCAACACACAGGATTGTACTGAAACAGCGCTCACGCGCACTTTTAATAAACACAAAATGAAATAAACACAAAACAAACACCTAGCTCCTATTTGGAGCACACACTAAACATAAAACAGGAACCTAACTATCACACAGGAAGGCTAAACCGTTTACTTGCCACAAACATTCCAAAACACACCCTCAAACAATATCTCGATACGACTGCTCACTCACACAGTCGGGCTCTTCTCTCAGCAGCAGCCTGGAACAGACTGGCTGCCTCTCTTAAATACCCTGCGCCTGGCTCTAATTTACAATTACCACCAGGTGCAGGGGATAACTAAACAATAAAACAATTACACAATTAAACCCCATAACACCCAAATGTGCATTCTCACAAGGTTTTAGCAGGGAAGGATTTTAACCACCTCCCTGCTATCTCACAACATATTTTTACCATAGATCTAATATATATATATATATATATATATATATATATATATATATATATATATATATATATATATATATATATATATATATATATATATATATATATATATATTATATATATATATATATATATATATATATACACATATATATATATACACATACACACACATACACACACACACACACACACATATATATATATATATATATATATATATATATATATATATATATATATATGAAACGTTATTTATGTAATCAGGGGATAGGGGTACCCAAGTTTTATAAATTCTTATGTTAACTTATGCGAGGTGTAAACATATTTTACATAGAGAAACCAATAGTTGAAACCGGAGAAAGTTTAAAACAGCGTATCACAAAAGCAATAAATGAAATATTTATAAACAAAAACAAAACAAAACAAAATCTTACAGAGTACAATTTCTGAAAAAAATGCTCTCTTACCGATTTCAAGCTCTCCAGACAAACGCTGTGTCCTGTAAGCAAACTTTCGCTCTGATTGCTACCTATCTCTTCAAGCTTTAGCAGACGAATGATTTTTAAATGTTTTCTGTACTTAAATAGGGGGTGGTTCCTTTAACCGCACAAGAGCATGAAACACAATTGATGACAATGATTTATTGCGGAACCCCGAGTCAAGGTTTTTTCAATGTTTGGAAACATAAGGTTATTTAAATTATATATACAGAGGCCTTCAAAATTTTAGAAGAACGTACTGTTGCGTTATGTTTTTACATTGATTAACCTAATGTATGCACATCCTAATGTAATGACCCCTTTATAAGTTATATTTTTTAGATATTTCCAAAAATGAGGGAGAAATATTTTTCATGACGATTTACACATAAGAACATAAGAAAGTATACAAACAAGAGGAGGCAATTCGGCCCATCTTGCTCGTTTGGTTGTTAGTAGCTTATTGATCCCAGAATCTCATCAAGCAGCTTCTTGAAGGATCCCAGGGTGTCAGCTTCAACAACATTACTGGGGAGTTGATTCCAGACCCTCACAATTATCTGTGTAAAAAAGTGCCTCCTATTTTCTGTTCTGAATGCCCCTTTGTCTAATCTCCATTTGTGACCCCTGGTCCTTGTTTCTTTTTTCAGGCTGAAAAATTCCCTTGGGTCGACACTGTCGATACCTTTTAGAATTTTGAATGCTTGAATTAGGTCGCCACGTAGTCTTCTTTGTTCAAGACTGAACAGATTCAATTCTTTTAGCCTGTCTGCATATGACATGCCTTTTAAGCTCGGAATAATTCTGGTCGCTCTTCTTTGCACTCTTTCTAGAGCAGCAATATCTTTTTTATAGCGAGGTGACCAGAACTGCACACAATATTCTAGATGAGGTCTTACTAGTGCATTGTACAGTTTTAACATTACTTCCCTTGATTTAAATTCAACACTTTTCACAATGTATCCGAGCATCTTGTTAGCCTTTTTTATAGCTTCACCACATTGTCTAGATGAAGACATTTCTGCGTCAACAAAAACTATTAGATCTTTTTCATAGATTCCTTCTCCAATTTCAGTATCTCCCATATGATATTTGTAAGGAACATTTTTATTTCCTGCGCGCAGTACCTTACACTTTTCTCTATTAAATGTCATTTGCCATGTATCTGCCCAGTTCTGAATCTTGTCTAGATCATTTTGAATGACCTTTGCTGCTACAACAGTGTTTGCCACTCCTCCTACTTTTGTGTCGTCTGCAAATTTAACAAGTTTGCTTACTATACCAGAATCTAAATCATTAATGTAGATTAGGAATA
>NW_024473733.1:0-11000 GCF_017654505.1 Polyodon spathula | reverse complement strand
GCAGAGGACCTAATACTGATCCCTGTGGTACACCGCTGGTTACCACACTCCATTCTGAGGTTTTTCCTCTAATCAGTACTTTCTGTTTTCTACATGTTAACCACTCCCTAATCCATGTACATGCGTTTCCTTGAATCCCAACTGCGTTCAGTTTGAGAATTAATCTTTTGTGCGGGACTTTGTCAAAAGCTTTCTGGAAATCTAAATAAACCATGTCATATGCTTTGCAATTATCCATTATCAATGTTGCATCCTCAAAAAAATCAAGCAAGTTAGTTAGACATGATATCCCTTTCCTAAAACCATGTTGACTGTCTCCCAGTACCCTGTTACCATATAGGTAATTTTCCATTTTGGATCTTCTTATAGTTTCCATAAGTCTGCATATAATAGAAGTCAGGCTTACTGGTGTGTAGTTACCTGGTTCAGTTTTGTTTCCCTTTTTTGTGGATCGGTATTACGTTTGCAATTTTCCAGTCTGTCGGTACCACCCCTGTGTCAAGAGACTGCTGCATGATCTTGGTTAGCGGTTTGTAAATTACTTCTTTCATTTCTTTGAGTATTATTGGGAGGATCTCATGCGGCCCAGGGGATTTGTTTATTTTAAGAGCTCCTAGTCCCTTTAACACTTCTGCCTCAGTTATGCTAAAGTTATTTAAAACTGGATAGGAACTGGATGACATGTGGAGCATGTCTTCATTATCTTCCTTTGTAAAAACTTGTGAAAAGTAATCATTTAATATATTTGCTATTTTTTTTCTTCATCTACGATTTTGCCATTTGTATCTCTTAAACATAAGAACATAAGAACATAAGAAAGGTTACAAACGAGAGGAGGCCATTCGGCCCATCTTGCTCGTTTGGTTGTTAGTAGCTTATTGATCCCAAAATCTCATCAAGCAGCTTCTTGAAGGATCCCAGGGTGTCAGCTTCAACAACATTACTGGGGAGTTGATTCCAGACCCTCACAATTCTCTGTGTAAAAAAGTGTCTCCTATTTTCTGTTCTGAATGCCCCTTTGTCTAAACTCCATTTGTGACCCCTGGTCCTTGTTTCTTTTTTCAGGCTGAAAAAGTCCCTTGCGTCGACACTGTGAATACCTTTTAGAATTTTGAATGCTTGAATTAGGTCGCCACGTAGTCTTCTTTGTTCAAGACTGAACAGATTCAATTCTTTTAGCCTGTCTGCATATGACATGCCTTTTAAGCCCGGAATAATTCTAGTCGCTCTTCTTTGCACTCTTTCTAGAGCAGCAATAACTTTTTTATAGCGAGGTGACCAGAACTGCACACAATATTCAAGATGAGGTCTTACAAGTGCATTGTACAGTTTTAACATTACTTCCCTTGATTTAAATTCAACACTTTTCACAATGTATCCGAGTATCTTGTTAGCCTTTTTTATAGCTTCCCCACATTGCCTAGATGAAGACATTTCTGAGTCAACAAAAACTCCTAGGTCTTTTTCATAGATTCCTTCTCCAATTTCAATATCTCCCATATGATATTTATAATGTACATTTTTATTTCCTGCGTGCAGTACCTTACACTTTTCTCTATTAAATGTCATTTGCCATGTGTCTGCCCAGTTCTGAATCTTGTCTAGATCATTTTGAATGACCTTTGCTGCTGCAACAGTGTTTGCCACTCCTCCTACTTTTGTGTCGTCTGCAAATTTAACAAGTTTGCTTACTATACCAGAATCTAAATCATTAATGTAGATTAGGAATAGCAGAGGACCTAATACTGATCCCTGTGGTACACCGCTGGTTACCACACTCCATTCTGAGGTTTTTCCTCTAATCAGTACTTTCTGTTTTCTACATGTTAACCACTCCCTAATCCATGTACATGCGTTTCCTTGAATCCCAACTGCGTTCAGTTTGAGAATTAATCTTTTGTGCGGGACTTTGTCAAAAGCTTTCTGGAAATCTAAATAAACCATGTCATATGCTTTGCAATTATCCATTATCGATGTTGCATCCTCAAAAAAATCAAGCAAGTTAGTTAGGCACGATCTCCCTTTCCTAAAACCATGTTGACTGTCTCCCAGGACCCTGTTACCATATAGGTAATTTTCCATTTTGGATCTTATTATAGTTTCCATAAGTTTGCATATAATAGAAGTCAGGCTTACTGGTCTGTAGTTACCTGGTTCAGTTTTGTTTCCCTTTTTGTGGATCGGTATTACGTTTGCAATTTTCCAGTCTGTCGGTACCACCCCTGTGTCAAGAGACTGCTGCATGATCTTGGTTAGCGGTTTGTAAATTACTTCTTTCATTTCTTTGAGTACTACTGGGAGGATCTCATCCGGCCCAGGGGATTTGTTTATTTTAAGAGCTCCTAGTCCCTTTAACACTTCTGCCTCAGTTATGCTAAAGTTATTTAAAACTGGATAGGAACTGGGTGACATGTGGGGCATGTTGTCAGTATCTTCCTTTGTAAAAACTTGTGAAAAGTAATCATTTAATATATTTGCTATTTTTTTTTCTTCATCTACGATTTTGCCATTTGTATCTCTTAAACATTTAATCTCCTCTTTGAATGTTCTCTTGCTGTTGTAATATTGGAAAAACATTTTGGAATTGGTTTTAGCCCCCTTAGCAATGTTCATTTCTATTTCTCTCTTGGCCTTTCTAACTTCCTTTTTGACTTGCGTTTGCAGTTCTGTGTACTCTTTCTGCGTACTTTCTTTTTGGTCCTTTTTTAATGCTCTGTAAAGTGCCTTTTTTCGCTGAATATTTTTTTTTAATTGATCTATTAAACCATTTTGGCAATTTAGTTTTACATTTAGATTTGTCTACTTTAGGGATATAATTGTTTTGCGCCTCTAGTACTACATTTTTGAAGAACAACCATCCTTCTTCTGTGGGTGTTTTCTCTATTTTACTCCAATCTACTTCTGTTAGTCTCTGTTTCATGCCTTCATAGTTTGCTTTTCTAAAATTGTAAACCTTAGCTTTAGTCTTTACTTTTGGGGATTTAAAAAACACTTCAAATGAGACCATGTTGTGGTCTGAGTTTGCCAGTGGTTCTCTGACCTCTGTTTTAGTTATTCTATCTTCGTTATTTGAAAAGACTAAATCAAGGCATGCCTCCCCTCTAGTGGGTGCCTTCACAAATTGTGTTAGGAAGCAGTCATTTGTCATTTCCACCATTTCTATTTCATCCTTCGTGCTACCCACCGGGTTTTCCCATTTTATTTGGGGGAAGTTGAAATCCCCCATTAGTATGGCTTCTCCTTTGCTACACACATTTCTAATGTCATTGTATAACAGATTATTGTGCTCACCGTCTGAATCTGGCGGTCTATAGCATGCTCCTATTATTATGCCCTTTGAATTTTTGTCTGTTATTCTGACCCATATTGATTCGGTTTTATTTTCTTTGTCCAGGTTTAACACCTGGGCTTCAAGACTGTTTCTTATGTATAGCGCTACCCCTCCTCCTCTTCTGTCCTGCCTGTCTTTCCTATACAGTGTATACCCACAAATATTATATTCGTCCCCATCACTCTCAGACAACCACGTTTCTGTAACACCTATCACATCATAGTTACCTGTTAGTGCAGTAGCTTCAAGTTCTAGAATTTTGTTTCTGATACTTCTAGCATTTAGATAAATACATTTAATGGTTGTCTTACCTGAGTTGTTGTTCTTGTTTTGATGCGGTCTCCCTTCTGTTTTTTTGTTGATTTCTCCCCCCTTCCTTTCTAGTTTAAATGCTTCCGAACCTGCTCGAGGATCTTTTCTCCGAGTAGACTAGTTCCCTTGTTATTTAAATGCAGTCCATCCCGTCTATACAGATAGTCCTCGTTGTAGAATGTGGTCCAATGATCAAGATAGGTGAAGCCTTCCCGTGTGCACCACGTCTTCAGCCATTCGTTTTGATTAATTATTTCCAGCTGTCCATATGGTCCTTTGCAAGGTGCGGGTAGTATACCAGAAAATACCACAGTTTTGGTTTTCTCTTTTAATTTCCTTCCTAGCTCTCTGAATTTGTTTTGCAGGGATTTTGGTCTGTCTCTTCCAATGTTGTTTGTACCGATGTGGACGACTACTACCGGGTCGTCTCCTGTTCGTTCTAGGAGCCTGTCCACGTTCTCAGTGATGTGCTTGACCGAGGCTCCCGGAAGGCAGCACACTGTTGTAGTAAGGGGGTCCAAACTGCGAACTGAACTTGCTGTGTTTCTCAATATGGAGTCCCCAACAATCATGACCTCCCTTCTTTTTTTGCTGTCTGGTCACCACTGTCAATAGGGTCCTGGATGTTGTTCCTTTCATTCTCTTGTTGTTGGTTCTGCTCATCAAAATTCTGAAGTGACTCAAATTTGTTGGTTGTTTTGATTTCTGGTGGTTGTGTTTGATGAAGTTTCTTTTTTTCCCTGCTTCTGCCTACCTGAACCCAGCTGTTCTGACCTTCTATCTCCCTGGTGGCTTTCAGTCTGTTAGGGGTGATGCAGACTTCCATGAATTGTGGGTGTGCCAGTTCCTCAAGATCCTGTTGCTGTCTCACTTCTTCCAGCTCCATTTCTAGCATACTTACTAGTTTATGCAAATCCTGGATCGCGCGGCACTTTACGCACACTTGGTTTAGCTCCGCTGGGTTTTCTCGGATTTCCCACATCAAGCAGGTGTCACAGATTACTGGCTTGAAGACCATGTTGAGTGTTTTTTTTTTTTTTTTTTTTTAAGTTTAGTTTCTTCTGCAGCCGTCAACCTGCTTTCCAACTGCTTCGAAACTGCTCTGTACTTTTCCACGCCTGTACTTCTCCCACTCGCTGTCGCTTCCACTCGCTGTCGCTGGGAAGACTGCCTCGTTTAACTGCGTTGTTCTGCTGTGCTGTCGGCTCCTCCCCTCGCCCGTGTCTCAAAACGGCGCTGAATTTGAATCAGCTGCTCCGAGTTTCAGCTTGTTTGTTATCAGAAAAACACACGCGGCTGTTTGACTTTGAGCTGCTGCTGTGTTTCCCCAATGTCCTCTGTTTTCTGATTAAAGCAATTCAAGATGCAATTTCTCCTTTCTGCTTCGAAACTGCTCTGTACTTTTCCATGCCTGTACTTCTCCCACTCGCTGTCGCTTCCACTCGCTATCGCTGGGAAGACTGCCTCGTTTATTCATGCTTATCTGTGTAAACATGCCATTTAAAAATATTTGCATTGCGTATTTTATATAAATTATTTAAAGAATAAGCGCAGCGCGCACAATTACTGCCTGAGACTTGGCTTTATTAGAGTGCCTTCTCGTGAGAGATATATATATATATATAGTGAGATAGCAGGGAGGGGGTTAAAATCCTTCCCTGCTAAAAACCTTGTGAGAATGCACATTTGGGTGTTATGGGGTTTAATTGTGTAATTGTTTTATTGTTTAGTTATCCCCTGCACCTGGTGGTAATTGTAAATTAGAGCCAGGTGCAGGGTATTTAAGAGAGGCAGCCAGTCTGTTCCAGGCTGCTGCTGAGAGAAGAGCCCGACTGTGTGAGTGAGCAGTCGTATTGAGGTATTGTGTGAGGGTGTGTTTTTCAATGTTTGTGGCAGGTAAATGGTTTAGCCGTCCTGCGTGATAGTTAGGTTCCTGTTTATGTTTAGTGAGTGCTCCAAATAGGAGCTAGGTGTTTGTTTTGTGTTTATTTCATTTTGTGTTTATTAAAAGTGAGCGCTGTTTCAGTACAATCCTGTGTGTTGGGTCGTGATTCAGAAGGGAGAAGAACCCGTGAGAGCCTCTGTGGCGAGCAAAAAGGTGACTATATATATATATATATATATATATATATATATATATATATATATATATATATATATATATATATATATATATATATATATATATATATAGATAGATAGATAGATAGATAGATAGATAGATAGATAGATAGTCTCAAGAAGGCAGTGTTTAAGATTAGATCCTATGCAATAGTCAGTGTGCCTGCAAACAGACAAGTAAGATTAACTTGTGTGTGTGTGTGTTCAATCCTAGTGCTCAGATGTAACCCCTTTTCATTTTGTTTAAAACACATTCCGATGCTGCAGTAATTAATTTGCTCGTCAGAAGTCAACGTAAAGAGTGTGTAAACAGAGCACACTTCTCCTTTTCTGCGGTCAGTCAGCTCTGCGTTCATTTCTGAGAAGGGAATGTGTGTGTGTAGTTAGTGAGAGGAAGTGAAGGCAGGCAGGGTTTAAATGGAGCCTGAGTACTGGAATGCAGCCCTGCACCCCCTGTTACACTGAGTACTGGAATGCAGCCCTGCACCCCCTGTTATACTGAGTACTGGAATGCAGCCCCGCACCCCCTGTTAAACTGCCAAGAGGAGATTCTGATAAGTGAAAGGTAAAATGTGAAAGCTGTGTGTCAGTGGGATTTTTTTATTTTATCAGATGTTCCTGATAATGATTTCTGTGAATGCGGAATGCAATTCGCTGATGTGTAAAAAGCATGAATAAATGAATGATGGCTATTCCTAAGGCATTGGAAAAGTACAGAGCGGTTTCGAAGCAGAAAGGAGAAATTGCATCTTGAATTGCTTTAATCAGAAAACAGAGGACATTGGGGAAACACAGCAGCAGCCGCGTGTGTTTTTGTGATAACAAACAAGCTGAAACTCGGAGCAGCTGATTCAAATTCAGCGCCGTTTTGAGACACGGGCGAGGGGAGGAGCTGACAGCACAGCAGAACAACGCAGTTAAATGAGGCAGTCTTCCCAGCGACAGCGAGTGGAAGCGACAGCGAGTGGGAGAAGTACAGCGTGGAAAAGTACAGAGCAGTTTCGAAGCAGAAAGGAGAAATTGCATCTTGAATTGCTTTAATCAGAAAACAGAGGACATTGGGGAAACACAGCAGCAGCCGCGTGTGTTTTTCTGATAACAAACAAGCTGAAACTCGGAGCAGCTGATTCAAATTCAGCGCCGTTTTGAGACACGGGCGAGGGGAGGAGCCGACAGCACAGCAGAACAACGCAGTTAAACGAGGCAGTCTTCCCAGCGACAGCGAGTGGGAGAAGTACAGCGTGGAAAAGTACAGAGCAGTTTAGAAGCAGTTTGACAGCAGGTTGACGGCTGCAGAAGAAACTAAACTTAAAAAAAAAAAAAAAAAAAACCTCAACATGGTTTTCAAGCCAGTAATCTGTGATACCTGCTTGATGTGGGAAATCCGAGAAAACCCAGCGGAGCTAAACCAAGTGTGCGTAAAGTGCCGCGCGATCCAGGATTTGCATAAACTAGTAAGTATGCTAGAAATGGAGCTGGAAGAAGTGAGACAGCAACAGGATCTTGAGGAACTGGCACACCCACAATTCATGGAAGTCTGCATCACCCCTAACAGACTGAAAGCCACCAGGGAGATAGAAGGTCAGAACAGCTGGGTTCAGGTAGGCAGAAGCAGGGAAAAAAAGAAACTTCGTCAAACACAACCACCAGAAATCAAAACAACCAACAGATTTGAGTCACTTCAGAATTGTGATGAGCAGAACCAACAACAAGAGAATGAAAGGAACAACATCCAGGACCCTATTGACAGTGGTGACCAGACAGCAAAAAGAAGGGAGGTCATGATTGTTGGGGACTCCATATTGAGAAACACAGCAAGTTCAATTTGCAGTTTGGACCCCCTTACTACAACAGTGTGCTGCCTTCCGGGAGCCTCGGTCAAGCACATCACTGAGAACGTGGACAGGCTCCTAGAACGAACAGGAGACGACCCGGTAGTAGTCGTCCACATCGGTACAAACAACATTGGAAGAGACAGACCAAAATCCCTGCAAAACAAATTCAGAGAGCTAGGAAGGAAATTAAAAGACAAGACCAAAACTGTGGTATTTTCTGGTATACTACCCGCACCTTGCAAAGGACCATATGGACAGCTGGAAATAATAAATCAAAACCAATGGTTGAAGACGGGAGGAGGGGTAGCGCTATACATAAGAAACAGTCTTGAAGCCCAGGTGTTAAACCTGGACAAAGAAAATAAAACCGAATCAATATGGGTCAGAATAACAGACAAAAATTCAAAAGGCATAATAATAGGAGCATGCTATAGACCGCCAGATTCAGACGGTGAGCAAAATAATCTGTTATACAATGACATTAGAAATGTGTGTAGCAAAGGAGAAGCCATACTAATGGGGGATTTCAACTTCCCCCAAATAAAATGGGAAAACCCGGTGGGTAGCGCGAAGGATGAAATAGAAATGGTGGAAATGACAAATGACTGCTTCCTAACACAATTTGTGAAGGCACCCACTAGAGGGGAGGCATGCCTTGATTTAGTCTTTTCAAATAACGAAGATAGAATAACTAAAACAGAGGTCAGAGAACCACTGGCAAACTCAGACCACAACATGGTCTCATTTGAAGTGTTTTTTAAATCCTCAAAAGTAAAGACTAAAGCTAAGGTTTACAATTTTAGAAAAGCAAACTATGAAGGCATGAAACAGAGACTAACAGAAGTAGATTGGAGTAAAATAGAGAAAACACCCACAGAAGAAGGATGGTTGTTCTTCAAAAATGTAGTACTAGAGGCGCAAAACAATTATATCCCTAAAGTAGACAAATCTAAATGTAAAACTAAATTGCCAAAATGGTTTAATAGATCAATTAAAAAAAATATTCAGCGAAAAAAGGCACTTTACAGAGCATTAAAAAAGGACCAAAAAGAAAGTACACAGAAAGAGTACACAGAACTGCAAATGCAAGTCAAAAAGGAAGTTAGAAAGGCCAAGAGAGAAATAGAAATGAACATTGCTAAGGGAGCTAAAACCAATTCCAAAATGTTTTTCCAATATTACAACAGCAAGAGAACATTCAAAGAGGAGATTAAATGTTTAAGAGATACAAATGGCAAAATCGTAGAGGAAGAAAAAAAAATAGCAAATATGTTAAATGATTACTTTTCACAAGTTTTTACAAAGGAAGATACTGACAACATGCCCCACATGTCATCCAGTTCCTATCCAGTTTTAAATAACTTTAGCATAACTGAGGCAGAAGTGTTAAAGGGACTAGGAGCTCTTAAAATAAACAAATCCCCTGGGCCGGATGAGATCCTCCCAGTAGTACTCAAAGAAATGAAAGAAGTAATTTACAAACCGCTAACCAAGATCATGCAGCAGTCTCTTGACACAGGGGTGGTACCGACAGACTGGAAAATTGCAAACGTAATACCGATCCACAAAAAGGGAAACAAAACTGAACCAGGTAACTACAGACCAGTAAGCCTGACTTCTATTATATGCAAACTTATGGAAACTATAATAAGATCCAAAATGGAAAATTACCTATATGGTAACAGGGTACTGGGAGACAGTCAACATGGTTTTAGGAAAGGGAGATCGTGCCTAACTAACTTGCTTGATTTTTTTGAGGATGCAACATCGATAATGGATAATTGCAAAGCATATGACATGGTTTATTTAGATTTCCAGAAAGCTTTTGACAAAGTCCCGCACAAAAGATTAATTCTCAAACTGAACGCAGTTGGGATTCAAGGAAACACATGTACATGGATTAGGGAGTGGTTAACATGTAGAAAACAGAAAGTACTGATTAGAGGAAAAACCTCAGAATGGAGTGTGGTAACCAGCGGTGTACCACAGGGATCAGTATTAGGTCCTCTGCTATTCCTAATCTACATTAATGATTTAGATTCTGGTATAGTAAGCAAACTTGTTAAATTTGCAGACGACACAAAAGTAGGAGGAGTGGCAAACACTGTTGCAGCAGCAAAGGTCATTCAAAATGATCTAGACAAGATTCAGAACTGGGCAGACACATGGCAAATGACATTTAATAGAGAAAAGTGTAAGGTACTGCACGCAGGAAATAAAAATGTACATTATAAATATCATATGGGAGATACTGAAATTGGAGAAGGAATCTGTGAAAAAGACCTAGAAGTTTTTGTTGACTCAGAAATGTCTTCATCTAGACAATGTGGGGAAGCTATAAAAAAGGCTAACAAGATGCTCGGATACATTGTGAAAAGTGTTGAATTTAAATCAAGGGAAGTAATGTTAAAACTGTACAATGCACTAGTAAGACCTCATCTTGAATATTGTGTGCAGTTCTGGTCACCTCGCTATAAAAAAGATATTGCTGCTCTAGAAAGAGTGCAAAGAAGAGCGACCAGAATTATTCCGGGCTTAAAAGGCATGTCATATGCAGACAGGCTAAAAGAATTGAATCTGTTCAGTCTTGAACAAAGAAAACTACGTGGCGACCTAATTCCAGGGGTCACAAATGGAGTTTAGACAAAGGGGCATTCAGAACAGAAAATAGGAGGCACTTTTTTACACAGAGAATTGTGAGGGTCTGGAATCAACTCCACAGTAATGTTGTTGAAGCTGACACCCTAGGATCCTTCAAGAAGCTGCTTGATGAGATTTTGGGATCAATAAGCTACTAAGAACAAAACTAGCTAGATGGGCCGAATGGCCTCCTCTCGTTTGTAAACTTTCTTATGTTCTTATGTCATTTTTTAAACTGCACTGCAGCTAAATCCACAGCACAACACAGGCAAGCTGGGTTGTGCGATCGGGTCACGCAACAACAGTGCAGTTTTTTATTTATTTATATTTCACAATACTGCACGCACGGCAGTCAGCGGAATCACTTAACAGCGAGGCAGGCTGTTGAAGAAAGGAGAAAAAGAGGCTTTATTTTAGAGCTGCTGATTCCACGAAAGCAGCAAGCCAGCTTTCAGCACGAATGCAGGGGACCTGCAGTCGACTCAGAAAAACCATCTTTGAATTACAGTACTCTCAGTTTCAACACAAAGGTCTTACCTTACTGTCTTGAGATGCAAAAACTGAACATGGCTTCTGTGGGCTGACTGTTTAATCCCTCAGTAAGTGGGATCGAGGACGTCACCCCAGGAAGGGGCCTATCGGCAGCTTTGATAGAAAGAGCTCAGTAAATACCTACCAATAGGAGTCATATCCCATTAGTAATGTTTTGGTGGCCATCTTCAAATTGAAAGGCAACAACAATATTTACCAGCAGGGCTATG
>NW_024473732.1:0-1000 GCF_017654505.1 Polyodon spathula | reverse complement strand
ATACAAGAAAGCCAGTGTTGCAGATTCCAGATACAGCAAAGACTGTTTGTATTAATATTGCTGATAGCATTTGGAGGAATATAACTTGTTTAACATTAGTTCCAGTAATACATGGAAAGTCCCTAATGAATTCTATAGCACTACTGTATTCTAAGTTTATTGGTTTTACTTAAAACATTGTTGAAATAATTAGCTTGACAGCAAACATTGTGGGCTAATGCAGTTACTGAACATGTTACCAATCACAAGGATTATGATTTCCCAGTGTTATGTCCGTATGGCCAGTCTTCAGGGAGAATTCGTCATGTGCTTAGTGATGTCACATGTGATGTCAGCTGTAACGGGAAACATACACATAAGGTTGCAGAGTTAAGGTTGCGTGGCTACCTTAATTTGCAATTTCCTAACCTTTTGGCCTTTTGCAACCAAACCTTAACGTTACTTAAACAAAGTTTTTGCCATTGAATTTCCATTGTTTTGCAGAAGACATTCTAATGGCTGTAGACTGGAGAGGTGGGGATAGCACCGACTGTACCTGAGGCTGGAGAGGTGGGGACACATTTGAACAGTAGTACTGAGGGCAGTTATGCTTCATGTTGTATGGCTTTGTCCACTCTCTCTAGAAAGATCATGTAGGAATCATGCAGGTTTTTAGGCAGTCTGATGCGTTGTGTGCATTGCGTAACATTGAAACTATTGCTCACCTTTTCACACCCGGGCAACACAGAGACCATGGCTGATGGTTTTCCCTTTGTGGAACACAATTGCCAGAGTTTACACTGTTTTCCTATCAATGACAACTATGTCATGCTTAAAATTGGCAAATACTGTATTAATTGCAATGTCATATAATTTTAATAAACATTATGGAGGATAATTATTATTATTATTATTATTATTATTATTATTATTATTATTATTATGTATTATGTAGGGGCTGTATTTCTGTAATGCTATATGTCTGAGTTTTTGTGTTGTTTCCCTTGCTTTCTTTATTATA
>NW_024473731.1:0-1354 GCF_017654505.1 Polyodon spathula | reverse complement strand
TTGACAGGCTGCACTTGCAGTTCTTCAAAAAAACTTTGTGGAAACCCAGTTTATGAAAGCTGCATGGGTATCAGTAGTCGCCCATGGCCAAATTGGAACGCTGCGATAGAGAGAAACATTTAAATATACCCTATTAGGTTGTTTGCATTTGGAAAGATAATGTCTCTCCCTAAAACAAAACTACACATAAATCCAAATTACCCGAAAGGTACTACCAAAACAGCGTGAGAAAAAGATGAGACTCATATTTATTTTACTATGGAAACCCTACCATTGTAACCGATACACCAGCTACAGTAAATGTGGTTTTTTTGCAAGTTTGGGACCACCACAAGGTTTATCTTTCTTAAACTTTATATTGTGCTGAATGTCACTTTAATTGTTAAACCTGTACATATTAGCACCAAAAAATAGTTTCCGAATTGATAACAACTGGGAAGATACCCAATTTTGGAAGCATACTTTGTTGGTATGTAGTGCTATGTACTGAGCAGCAGATTATTGGTTTGGAAGTGTGGTTGCTACAATTGCATTTTCAGGGAGTACTTGGGATTTGCTCCCTCATAACCACAGGTACCCATTGTGATAGAGAAAGTTCAGGTATGAACAGGTTTAAAGCACGTCACTTTTTATATTTTTCATAATAAACATGGCCTGATCAAAACTCTCATCTCATATAAACTTTTGTTGTAACTTTGAAAGACATCAAAGGTTATATTTTGAAACTCACAAATAAAAAGCTACCTGCTGCCTGCTAAACTATTTATGGCTTATATACTTCTAAATTGATAACATATCTTTAAAAGAACTAAAAATGACTTCCAACTTTCAGTTTAGTTTGCTAATACTGTATTATTAATAATGTAAGGCTTTTTAAAGTTGTCAGTGTTTCTAGGTTTGCCAAGAATGTGTAATTCCAATTTCTGCAATTAAACGTCTGTCAAAATGTTTTGCAGTTCACGTTATGCAAATATAAATGAAGCACAGCTGTCAACAGAACTTCCTCTTTTTACTGTGCAAACAGAGTTTTGTGGAATAGTACGGCATTCACAACAAGACAACAGACTACTAAGGACGTACAACAAAGCAGTGAAAAAAGTAAAACAAAAGCTTCACAGAGCAGTTGGAAATACAGCAAAGCTAAAATCTGTATTGTCGTGGGTTTTGCCATTAATCAATGATTTTTGTCTTAAGCCTTTCCTAAAAAAATAGGAAAGGCTTAAGACAAAAATATAGACAAAAGTCCATACCCACACAAACATTTAATTTCAAATATGTCATTAACTTGACATGGTATCACCATAGATGATGTACAACCTAACACTAGTTTTACCACTGAGTAATGGAACGAAAA
>NW_024473730.1:0-11402 GCF_017654505.1 Polyodon spathula | reverse complement strand
TCCATAAATGATAGGATTAACACACGGAGGCAAGGTTGTAATTAACACCCCAATCATTTTCCGTGCATTTGGGCTGACATTTTCAAATCGTTGCATAATGATAGTGAATAAAATAGTTAATTCAAAAATAATATAGACAGTTAAGTGAGTAGCACATGTATGAATGGCTTTGCTTTTACTACTGCTTTGACTTTTATATAAACATGTAATTAATATTCTAACATAAGTCCAGACAATAACCAAAAAAGACAAACTGCTTAGAAAAGCTGTAATAAATAAGCCATAAATGTTATTTACAGTAGTGTCAGCACAGGATAAAAGAAATAAAGCTGCATTGCTACAATTAGTCTCCACTATCCGTGATCTGCATCTCGGAAGTCTAAGAGTAAGAGCAAAGAGGATTATTATTAAAACGAATGCCACTCCCCAGGCAAGGGAGCAGAGCTTCACCAAAGTACTAGTTGTCATTATGCTGTTGTATCTTAATGGGTTACAAATTGCAATGTATCTGTCATAAGCCATTACAGTCAATATCAGTTGAGCTGTTGAACCATAGAAATGAACACAGAAAGCCTGAATAACACAAGCTGCATGTGAGATGTATCTAACCTCTGTGAGGAAGTCTGCCATTAATCTAGGCATTACCGCTGTGCTTCCAATCAAATCACAAACAGACATATTACAGATCATGAGATACATTGGCTCATGTAGATTCTTTTGAAAAACAATAACAGAAAAAACAGTAACATTTCCAATAAGAACAACCAGATATACTGCCAATGTTAACAGAAAAAGAGGGTGAGCAGCTTCAGGAGATACAATGAAGCCTTCTAAACTTAACATGGAAGAGTCAGCGATGGTGGTGTTCATCTTGTCCACAGGAGCTATTTGTAGTCTGGATAAAGAAAGGAAACATGTTATTGCAGTTTTTACCTTACAGAGCAGTAGTCCATTGCTTAATCATGTTTGTGTACAGCTGTGTGTTACTGTTATTAGGTTGGTTAATGTATGCTAAAGCCAACACTGTGCTCCCTGTAAGTGCATTAACTCATTTGTGTTTTACTGGCAAGTAATGCTTTATTATTACATAAGACTATGCAATCCATGTTATTATGATGTGTCTTGAAAAATGAATTCAGTATATGAGATTGTGACCCATTTATAAATTACCACATGGGTATTATATGTATTTGTTACTTTGGATACATGATTATAACATACATAGATTTTATTCATTGTCTTGTATTTTCTTATTGGTCTGCTTCAGAGCCTTCGCAAATAAAAAGCACAAAAACCTACCTTCCATTCTTTACAATTACTGCTGTTCATTGTAAATATCTTGTAGACAGCACTTTAAATCACTTACATGGAATAATTTCCATAAAAAATAGGAGTTCATTAAAGACTAGAGCAAACACTTTATTACACTGTATTGCCCTTTACCTGAGCATGAATGTAAACTCTCAGTTTCCTTCATACACAGAGATTTAACTACAGAATGAATAGTAAGCATGCAGAATCCTTGAAACCAGATATGCCATGCATGCTTTTGGAGGCAGTAACATAAACATATTGTACTATGCCTCGGTGTTTCCTTTTGTGTTTTTAACATTATTATTATTATTATTATTATTATTATTATTATTATTATTAAGAGTAATAACCTCTCCTATGTATAAAAACTTCCATATTTGTACTTTTTAGAAACATCTTTTAGACTAAAATCTCATTTACAGGATAACAATAGTATTTACACATCACCTAATACTCTACAGCAAAACACATACAATTCATTATATTAAAGTAGATACTGTTGATTTTTCTATTTCCAAAGCTTTTTATAACTTTGTCTTTGAAGTAATTTTCTCCTACCACTATGCTATGTTAACTTTCAGCATTGCAAATAATTGCATTCCATCTCAGCATTAAACCTGTGTTCTATGCTGCTTATAGAAAAGGGGTCAGGTAGAGACCTACTTCCTGTAACACAGTAAATTAATGGGGAGAATCATGACACAGAATATTTAGCATTACAGCAGATAAAGAGGCTTGAAACTCAAAGAGTAAATAAAGTCTGGAAAACACAGATGTCAAAATCAAAATATTAAGAGAAAGTTGTTAAGCTAATGAGAGGTAAGAATGTTTAGTCATCACTGCCTCAATACACAGAACTACCACCTTCTCTGTGATATTATAAAATGTCTTACCTGGTTTTAATATGCAAATACTGTACACAGGTCTTGAAGTTCCTTCTGAGATTCACACATTCTAGACTCCTTCACCAGTACCCACCTTTAAAAAGGCAGTACATCCACTCCCATTGCAGCATTGCCATGGAATCCCGGTATGTAAACATGAGGTAAATCCACATGGGAGTGTCTTATGAATTGCTTCATATTTCAGTTCACCTAAGAAACTTTCTGCCACATTCCATAGGGAATAGCTGATGTGGAAAACAATTCACAATTGCAGTTAATTCACAGTTGTACTTCATTGTATAAGGGCCCTTCACTAATTCATTGTTTTCAATATTAATTGTTTTAATGTGTGAGTCAGATAGAGAAAAATTACAACATTAGAAACCTCACTTCTTCATCCACCACTTATGAAGCTCCTTACTATAGATGACCCTGCACCTCAGCTCTTCCCTTCTTGAAGCTGTGTAGTATCAGACAGGAATGACTGAAATAAATTACTTAGAAACCTGACTGAATGTTGGAAATAGGTTCAGCCAATTGGGATGTAGGATTGCTGGTCTACTGTGCACAAAGTCTCGTCACTAATGCATTTATCTGCCACAAGTGTACTTTCTATCAAAGTAAGAATGTTGGATGTTGTATTACACTTATGAGAGAACAAGGTTTTAAACAGACAAATAAAGTGCTTATTAAGCTACATGGAGGGAGTCCTGACAAACAGATTCCTGCACTGTTTTTAAAGCAGATAGGTTCATAAAGTGTGGCCACAAAACAAGCAGAGACCAGCAGCAATGAATTCAGTGCCACTCAGTTACTGTATACATTTGCATTTAAGAATAAGTTGGGTTTTTTTATTGGGGGGGGGTCTTGATTAGGGGAGGATTTGATAATTTAGCACCAGTGGGCTCTCTGGTGTTAAACTTTCAAAACAGTTATGCACTAGTTTTTAAAATGATTTCCATCGGAGCTGAGACATTGTTACAAGTGTAACTGTACTGTACAACAGATCTGCATGGTACCATGAAATCAACACACCCAACCCTAACGACCTGAAAAATGCTTCTTACCTTTCTTGCGTTTCAGCTTTGTATGGTTCGCTTAAGCCCTAGGCACACTGCCCCAAGTGATCAATAGCAACGTCATTTTTTAGTCGCCCCGGGCAGTGTGTTAAGGTCTCCACACACTCCGATGCGATTTGCCCGGCGATAAAATGGTATTTACAAGCGTTATTAATAAGCGTTAAAACACAAAACAACCAGCACTGCTGGTGTGTCTGTATGAGGCCAGATTAGTTAAAATGTATTAAAATTAGGTTTGGGTTTTTCAATATATGGTAGCATGTGCTTGAATGGATAGCTGTGATTGTTCAGTCTCTTAGCTACATCTTTGCCAAAAATAAGATTCAGTCCTATTTCACATCTGTCCATCACCTGAAGTGTAAAATATTCATATCAAAAGCATAGATTGTAAAACAATTCTAGAATTCTTATTTTAGAGTTTTATCTAGGTTGATTAGTTTTGCTTGAATACTTATTGTCTTTTTCTCTCTGCTAATTAGCTATTCACATGAGGTCATTTGCGTGTCTTGCCTCTTAAAACTGAGTTCTTTGATTTTTAACGTCCTTTTCTGTTCAGAACATAGATGCTTTATGGCTTCCTGGCATCAAACTGCTTTTTGCAGTTGTGAATTATCTGTACATTAATATCATATTCAGGGAATATGCATCACAAGGTTCTATTATTTTTGTCTGATGTGTAGCAGCCTTTACACGAAATGGCAATGATACAAGCTCCTGTATTTCAGGCAACTAGACATTCATGAAGATCTGGCTTTTGTGTCATTGCATTGCAAGAGTGACAGGGCAAAAGCCCTGCTTGTGTAAGTAGTAGGGATGGGCACCAATATCAATAATTTAATATGATATCGATATAATTCGATATTGATAATTTTCATATCACAATGTCGTGGGATTAAAAAAAAAACATTCACGTACGCTCGTGGAGATAGCCTTTTTATTGGTAATATTGCTAAAAATACAACGCAGTATAATCACCTTTTTTTATATGAATATTCAACAACCCAATACATACCAATCACTGTCAGCCTCGTAGGCAAACACCACATACTAAAGTATTATTAACCACTGTACACGCTGCTTACACCAGGTGATGTCACATTTCAGGATACCGGTATCTCAATTTCCAGGGAATGAGCGGTTTGTTTGAACTCCTGTTTACATGCTTGCCTTTGCGGTATTGAACGCTTTTACAATAGTTCTTTTTTTTTTTTTTTTATTTGAGAGAAAACGGATGAGTTGTTGTGCAGGTGTGCTGGTGTTCATTGATATGTCTTAAGATAGACGTAATAAACTGACAGGGAAGAAACACTAGGATATACAATATTAATTATCAGATTCTGTATCAAGAGATTTTTTTTTTTTAAATTTGATTATTTTCCTAATACTATTGTACATTTATGATGAGACAATAAAAATGTGAGTTGGTGTTGTAATTTTGACAAACGGTGTAGTGAAGGTGATTGCCCAGCCTACCCGTGGTTATTCTTTTGTTTAAACCTTTTCTTTTGGTCCTCAGGCCGTATTTTGTTTGTTCCTGGTTGTTTTGTCTAATGAAGTGCACAAAAGCTCTTTAAAACTGCAGCTTTCTGTCTGGGGTCCTGATTCCTGACAGTAACCAGCCTGGGCCGGGATGCTACCCTGTCACAGCAAGAAAAAGAAATAACTGAATTATTTCTAAATTTGACAATTCACAAATGAGTAAAACAACAAGGGAACACTGTATTGAAGATTAATTATGATGTCTGCATCATGTATATTATACATTTTATTAATGTTTTAAAATTGACTAGTTGCATGCATGGCAGGCAAGAAAAAAAATAAAATAAAAAAAAAAAATAATAATAATAATAATAATAATAATAATAATAATAATAATAATAATAATAATAATAATTGAAGACTCAATGCACTTTTATCCACGCATATCTCTGTTACAGCACATTCGATTTTAACTTGTTATTTCAACATGAAAACATACCAGGGAACGCACTTCTTGTGACGTCTACATCATTCATATTAAATGACTTATTTCTGTTTTAAAATGGCACATCTGACTCCCAAAAAACAAACAAACTAGAGAAATAAAAAGTGGTTTGGTATAAACTTGATTTGAACCTACAGCCTTCAGTGTGCAAGCGTCTTATGTTAACTGTCATTAGTGCTACACGAATAGTTAAGAGCCGCGGTATTTTGAAAGATGAAGTCAGCCGGCTGAGATTTCTCTGGAATTTTCTCATTCTCATTCTGGGATTTTGCGATGGAGCTCTGAAAAGTTTTGGCATCCTGTGAGTGTTGCTAAATTAAGTCACACTATCAGAAAACCTAGCAGTAGCATGGGAAATTATGTGAGAAGCCTGGAGCTAATCTCGAATTAAACTGGGTTGATTCGACGTTGCACTCATTGTGGTCCCTATTGGCAGAAGGAGGTACGATTTCCTGTCTATACTGGTCGAGGAGAGTAACGCTATTTGTGGTCCTCGCTGGACAAAAAAGGAACATAATTTCTGAGAATTAGCTATGCTGAATGATGGCCCATATATTTGGATGTAAAACATAAATAATACATTTATTTATTTATCTTGATATTTATTTATTATTTCATCATAAACAATGACATTTAATACTGTATGAAATGAAAATAAATAATCAACCATTCTTGTTCAGTTGTATATTAGTGAAGATATTTGTACATATATACTTTCAAATTTCATATATTGTAATGACCCAGACAATTGCTTTGCCCGTGCCTATCAAACAGTAAAGCGGTAATGCTTTACATTACATTAATCTGTGTGTCATTAAATACATAACTTTTATATTAAAACGAACAAGAAAAACACATAAAATATGGTTTATATATCATAATTAAACCAGATATGCGTGTGTGTATGTTTACTATTTACTCGTAACTGTTATTTGATATTATTGTGACGTGCAAAGACATAAGCCCGATATACGCTTCTTGCAAAGGAGTCGGTAGTTTTGTACAGCAGTATCAGCACTATGCTTTAGTGCGAGAGGTGGAACCGAGATAACTACCATATAATAGAATCTGAAATTGACATGGAATTATAAAAAAATAAAGCAATCATTTCATTTAAAATTAACCATTTCATTTCAAATGTCTTCTTTGTAGTTTGATTGTTGGTGAATCATTGTGAGGTGGATTGGATATTGCTTACAAAATTTCATCTCTTTTGATGCCTGTGGCAAAGTGGTTAACATTGTGCAGGTGCAGGAGTGCTGCGGTGATCAATAAACTGTTATTATAAACGCATTTAGTACATTGGCTGTTGCTGTAAGGATTCATTACACTGTAATTGCTTGTTGTCCTTGTTTAATGATACTCCATTGGGACACCATGATCCATTCACTCTGAATCTATGCTTGGAAGATATGAAATCAGAAACCAGAGCGTGGTTTGTAGTGATATATGTTACTGTGTTGTGTGTATCAGATGTCATCTGGTGCATTTTGGGTATTTTTACAGTTTAATTCGTGAATTCACAATTCATATTATGGTAACGTGTCTGACAGAGTTTTTACTCGACTGTTTATCTGGTATCCACATTTTGTTACAATGTACCCTATTTCAGAGGCATGTTGCAAATGGGTATGGGGTAACTATGTTGTGGAGAATACAAATCAATGTTAGCACTGCAAACCTTTTTGCCTGTAAAACGCAAACTGAATGGAAGATAAACAAAATAAATCATCACATCGATGTTGTGAAATAATGACGGTTTGGGTTTAAACAAACACATTTTTTATTGGCTTATCATAAATGTACAACAATATTAGGAAAATATAATTTAAAAAATCTATTGATACAGAATCTGACAGTTAATATTGAATATCCCAGCGTTTCTTACCTGTTTGCTTTATTATATCTATTTTAATACATATTAATAAACCATGTTCATATATATTTATTATTCATTAAACTGATGTACTCATGTAATAAACTGATGTACTCATGTAAATTAAATATAGAATAAAAAAATGTAATGTTGCATAATGCACCACCAGCATCATTGATTTGGTAGTATTGTATTTTTAAAACATTTCAAAACATTATTCCGAATTTCCTTTGTATGAATTCCATAAATTATAGGATTAACACACGGTGGGAAGGTCGTAATTAACACCCAGGTGATTTTCCGTGCATTTGGGCTGACATTTTGAAATCGCTGCATAATGATGGAGAACAAAATAGTGAATACAAAAATAGTATACACAGTTAAGTGAGTTGCACATGTATGAATGGCTTTGCTTTTACTATTGCTTTGTCTTTTATATAAACATGTAATTAGTATTCTAATATAAGTCCAGACAATAACCACAAGAGAAAAAACGTTTAGAAAAAATGTAATAAATAAGCTATAAATGTTATTTACAGTAGTGTCAGCACAGGATAAAAGAAATAAAGCTGCATTGCTACAATTAGCCTCCACTATCTCTGATCTGCATCTCGGAAGTCTAAGAGTAAGAGCAAAGAGGATTATTATTAAAACGAATGCCACTCCCCAGGCAAGGGAGCAGAGCTTCACCAAAGTATTAGTTGTCATTATGCTGTTGTATCTTAATGGGTTACAAATTGCAATGTATCTGTCATAAGCCATTACAGTCAATATCAGATGAGCTGCTGCAGTGTAGAAATGAACACAGAAAGCCTGAATAACACAAGCTGCATATGAGATGTATCTAACCTCTGTGAGTAAGTCTGCCATTAATCTAGGCATTACCGCTGTGCTTCCAATCAAATCACAAACAGATATATTACAGATCATGAGATACATTGGCTCGTGTAGATTCTTTTGAAAAACAATAACAGAAAAAACTGTAACATTTCCAATAAGAATAACCAGATATACTGCCAATGTTAACAGGAAAAGAGGGTGAGCAGCTTCAGGAGACACAATGAAGCCCTCTAAACTTAACACGGAAGAGTCAGCGATGGTGGTGTTCATCTTGTCCACAGGAGCTATTTGTAGTCTGGATAAAGAAAGGAAACATGTTATTGCAGTTTTTACCTTACAGAGCAGTAGTCCATTGTTTAATCATGTTTGTGTACAGCTGTGTGTTGCTGTAATTAGGTTGGTTAATGTATGCTAAAGCCAACACTGTGCTGCCTGTAAGTGCATTAACGCATTTGTGTTTTAATGGCAAGTAATGCTTTATTATTACATAAGACTATGCAATCCATGTTGCCATGATGTGTCTGGAAAAATAAATTTAGTACATGAGATTGTGACCCATTTATAAATTGTCACAGGGATATCATATCTATTTGTTACATTGTTTACATGATTCTAACATACATAGATTTTATTCTTTGTCTTGTATTTTCTTATTGATCTGCTTCAGAGCCTTCGCAAATAAAAAGCACAAAAACCTACCTTCCATTCTTTACAATTACTGCTGTTCATTGTAAATATCTTGTAGACAGCACTTTAAATCACTTACATGGAATATTTTCCATAAAAAATAGGAGTTCATTAAAGACTAGAGCAAACACTTTATTACACTGTATTGCCTTTTACCTGAGCATGAATGCACACACTCAGTTTCCTTCATACAGAGATTTAACTACAGAATGAATAGTAAGCATGCAGAATCCTTGAAACCAGATATGCCATGCCATGCTTTTAGAGGCAGTAACGTAACATAACCCTACTCTACTACGCCTCAGTGTTTCCTTTTCTCCTCTTTTTTGTTGTTAGTAGTAATAATAATAATAATAATAATAATAATATATAATAATAATAATAATAATAATAATAATATACTCTGAAGTCATTTTCTCCTACCACCATGCTATGTTAACTTTCAACATTGCAAATAATTGGATTCCATCTAAGCATTAAACCTGTGTTCTATGCTGCTAATAGAAAAGGGGTCAGGTAGAGACCTACTTCCTGTAACACAGTAAATGAATGGGGAGAGAGAATCATGGCACCAGGTAGTCAACACTGTGGCAGATAAATAGACTTGAATCTCAATGAAAGTGTAAATAAAGTCTGAAAAACACAGATGTCAACATCAAAACATTAAGAGAAGATTAGTAAGATAATAAGAGGTAAGAATATGTTTAAAAGCTTAGTCATCACTGCCTCAATACACAGAACTACCACCTTCTCTGTGATTTTATAAAATGTCTTACCTGGTTTTAATATGCAAATACTGTACACAGGTCTTGAAGTTCCTTCTGAGATTCACACATTCTAGACTCCTTCACCAGAACCCACCTTTAAAAAGGCAGTACATCCACTCCCATTGCAGCATTGCCATGGAATCCCGGTACGTAAACATGTAGTTAATCCACATGGGAGTGTCTTATGAATTGCTTCATATTTCATCTAAGACACTTTCTGTCAAATTCCATAGGGAATAGCTGATGTGGAAAACAATTCACAATTGCAGTTAAGTCACAGTTGTACTTCATTGTATAAGGGCCCTTCAGTAAGTCATTGTTTTCAATTTTTTTTTTTTTTATGTGTGTCAGGAAAAATGACAACATTAGAAACCTCACTACTTCACCCACCAATTATGAAGCTCCGTACTGTAGATGACTGCAGAATGTTCAGAAATGGAAAAATATGGAAATTAAATATAAATAAAACCCTGCACCTCAGCTCTACCTTCTTGAAGCTGTGTAGTATCAAACAGTAATGACTGAGGTGAATCACTTATAAACCTGATGGAATGCTGGAAACAGGCTCAGCCAATTAGGATGTAGGATTGCCAGTCTGTAACTCACTGGTAAAGGCCACTACTGTACAAAGTCTAGTCATCAATGCATTTATCTGCCACAACAGTTCTTTGTTAAAATAAGGATGCTGTGTTACACAGCTATGAGAGACCTCTAAAAAAACAAGATTTTGAACAGATAAAGTGCTCAGTTTGCTATATGTCCTGTCTCTTGCTCTCCTCCTGCAAGAACTACTGAGAAAAGACAAATAGCTCATCACTAGCCTCGGACCTATAAAGCAGCATTTCCCAACCTTTTCCAGCCTAAGGCATACTTACATAAATAAAACATTATTTCTTCTTCTTCAAAAAACATTTCTTCTTTCTTCTTTTCTTCTTTCTCTTTCTTCTTCTTCTTCTTCTTCATACATTTTACTTTCAGTGTGAAATCTGAGTTTGTCTCTATGTAAACAATCGCTTTATCCTGGCAGGAATTAATGACAACGAAACTCAGGGCTCTGGCTCAACCAATCTCAGACTTGCTCTTTGTTTTTCTTACCTGTTTTCTAAGTTTGTATGGTTCACTTGAAAACTTTACTCACATGGAACCGCTTCAAGGAACCGCGGAGTATAATTCTAGCTGCATTTTTCTCTCATGGAAATAAATTCATTTAATTGTAACACATTCTCATAGAATTGAACCATTAATTAGTTAGTATGTTTGGTGTGAAATAACTTTTTAGTGAAACTTAACTATAAGTAATATATCTCATTGTTTTATGAAGGATTTATTTTAAAGTAAACATGCTATATCATTAAACAGCACACTATTAGTAAGCTTAGTGTGATCTCTTCTAAGATTGTCTGCACCATTTCAGTTTACGTTGTGTGTGTGTGTGTGTGTGTGTGTGTGTGTGTGTGTGTGTGTGTATTAGCAAAGTGTCTACGATCTACATAACACAGCCTGTGCTGTGTGCAGTGGAGTAGAAGCAGTGTCATCTTTCACATTGGCTACCTATAAACTGTTTTAAGGCGGGACCGCTTTGACTTGTATATTATGCTTCAGAAAATAAGAGACTTGACCCTCTCTGCTTTTGTGATTTTTTTAATTTATGTGTCTGTACTTAATAAAATAACTACTATTGCTTAAACATTCCTTGTGTCTCTAGGTGTGGGAACGTGTTATACAAAATCTTCAATCTTGTAAATGTCAATTAAATAAATATTTTTTTTATGAGAGAATAAATCAACCTAGATAAACGCAAACTCTAAAATAACAATTCTAGAATTGTTCTCACAATCTATGCTTTTGATATGAATATTTTACCCTTCAGGTGATGGAGGGATGCGAAATAAATAGGATTGTATTTTTTGGCAAACACAGTGCCTATAGAAAGTCTACACCACCTTGAGGTGAGCGTTCATGCATTTAAAT
>NW_024473729.1:0-3000 GCF_017654505.1 Polyodon spathula | reverse complement strand
GAGGATTTTTTTTCCACTTATTGAGAAAAAAATAATATAATAAAAACGCAAAATTGAAAGAACATAATTGGATAAGTCTCCACACCCCTGAGTTAATACTTGGTGGAAGCACATTTGGCAGAAATTAAAGCTGTGAGTCTGTTGGGATAGGTCTCTACCAACTTTGCACACCTAGATTTGGCAATATTTGACCATTCTTCTTTACAAAACACTCCTTGGGGAGTGTTGATGGACAGCAATCTTCAAGTCATGCCACAAATGTTCGATTGGAATTTAGGTCGGGGCCTGTGGCAGAGCAGAGCTCTGTCCTATATATCCAACTCTGTCAAGCTCTGTCAAGTTCCTTGGGAAGCGTTAACGGACAGCAATCTTCAAGTCATGCCACAAAATTTCAATTGGATTTAGGTCGGGGCTCCTACTGTGGCCACTCAAGGACATTTACCTATTTGTTCCTTAGGCACTCCAGTGTAGCTTTGGAGACAACGAAACTCGGTACCAGTAGCTGAACTTCCGTCCCAGTTCTTTACTCTCTTGCAGAGTGCTGCAGGTTTTCCTCAAGGACTTCTCTGTAATTTGCTCCATTCATTTTCCCTTCTATCCTGACAAGTGCCCCAGTCCCTGCCGATGAGAAGCATCCCCATAACATGATGCTGCCACCACCATGCTTCACCATCTTGTTACTCCTGACAATTTTAGGCATTTCCACATACCTGAGCTAATTTAGGATTGCTATTACAAGGGGGGTGGTCACTTATCCAACCAAGCTATTTCATTTTTTATTTTTTAATTAATTTTCTACAAATTTCTAGAATAATTTTTTCACTTGGAAGTTGTGGGGTAGGATATGTAGATAAATGAAAAAAAAAAAAAACTATTTTAATGCATTTCAAAAGGTGAAAATTTTTAAAGGGGGTGTAGACTTTCTATAGGCACTGTGTATGTGTGTGTACATAGTCACTGTATATACCTATTAAATATATATATATCTATATATGATATATAATATATAATTATATATACACCACACACTGTGTTAATAACCTTATATTAAAAATACTTCTAAGCATACATTTACACAGAAAACCATCCTCAATGGTAAGCACCATTGCACTCCATTGAAAATACCCCCTCAGAGTCAACAAGGGCTGCGGAAGAGGTTTACCCTTTGTGTCACTGCTGACTGGATGTTTTACCCATTGTATCACTGCTGATTGGGACTTTTACCCATTGTATCACTGCTGATTGGGGCTTTTACCCATTGTATCACTGCTGATTGGGGCTTTTACCCATTGTATCACTGCTGATTGGGGCTTTTACTCTTTGTGTTACTGCTGATTGGGGCTTTTACCCTTTGTGTAACTGCTGATTGGGGCTTTTACCCTTTGTGTAACTGCTGATTGGGTTTTTTTGTTTTGTTACAAGAGTTTTGACATTTTCCCCAGCCTGCCATTAAAACCATAAAAGTGAGTATAGGTGCAGGAACATATTATTTTTGCATTATGCTAATATTCTGTGTCTCTCTCATTTAGTGTGTGCACAGCACTTTGTTTGTTTGACTTCCTCAGATGAAGTGGATGAAAGAGTCTTTAATGCCACAGCTAGCACATTGTCAATATCTACATCAGCATCAAAATCAACTAGGCAAGCAGCAGAAATATCAGCATAAGAAAAAAAAAACCTAATCAGGCAGCAACATGTTGACAGAAGATATGTTTACTGTAATCTTCCAGCTATAGCATGCACCCTTTCACGCAATGTTACTGCATAGTATACATCATATATTGGGTGCACAGAGAGCTTGTTAACTTGTTGCTGGATCTCTTCCAGTGACAAGTTAATGACTGTTAATAGGCTTAGGAAACCTGCCACACCTTTCATGTGTGGTATTAGTGCTGCTTAGGGCAGATCTTTGTGTTCGATCTTTGTTTTCATATATTAAAGGCTGAAGTCATGAATTACTGTGCTGTGGTGTTTGTGGGCTAACCCTCCAGCACACTTTGTTTTCACACCACCCAGAGTGACACACAGGGTTCTGAAACACACAGCAGCAGTTTGCACTACTGAAGCTTTTTTAAATCCTCTAATGCCTACCGAAGCCTGCATTTGACAGGTCAGTGTTTAAAGTTTGGAATTGGCAGGTGCTGAAACAAGGTCCCCCTGACCTCTCTCCCAGCAGCAGTCAGCTCTGCTTGACAATGCTCACAGTAGTTTTCTCCTCTTCTCGTGTCTCATCAGAGTGCTTTGGAATCCAAGCTCAGCCAGCTGCTGAAACACCTGCATGGCATGAGGCAAACACTGGGCTTGATCCTCGCCCCAGGACCAGACCCTCCGGAACAAGCCAGGAAGATCCTTGCGCCAGCCGTCTATGCTAGACTATTAAATCATGCAAGATGCTGCAACCTGGCACTGGAGGAGTGCTGCCTGGACCTGCTGACCCTGTCTCTCATAGTCCCCTCCGCTCCGTGGGTGAGTCCATGCTGCTTGCGGATGTAGGCTCACATACAAAGTTAAACGTGCAAGCAGCCCTTACATCCCTTCACGGTTTCACAGTGCTTTTTAAAATGCTGTGTTGCCTGGGAAGAAGTCAGGCAGCCTTCACTGGCATCTAGACAGTAAATGTAGGATCACTGGATTGGGCAGTGAGGCTTCTCAAGGTTGAATTAATGAAAATTAACTCCATTCCAACATCATTATTTTAAATTGAGGTTTCAGTGTTATACAGTAGTGAGGAAATGTATTAGAGCACCTCAAGATGTGTCATTTGCATCCTTTATATACCTACCTGCATGAAAACATGTAATTCAGAGACTGTGTTTTTAGCAATTCAGTGTTGGTCTCCATCAGTCTACACGAGAATGCAAATAAAAAAACTTAATTTGAGAACAGCATTAACTATGAGGGTAAACTCATTAAATAGTTTACACAGACTAAAACTTTGTAGAAATAAAAGTTCTGTGTTAGGTTCATGGAGCAAGTGGTTCCTCTGTTCAGCTGAAGGGC
>NW_024473728.1:0-11322 GCF_017654505.1 Polyodon spathula | reverse complement strand
AGGCTCCTATCTACATGCTGTGGTGAGATGTATATTGACCCTATGACCCCCTGTCCCCGAGGCAAGATATAAAATCACACAGAGCTGCCAGTGCCTTTAGACACTTAAGTGAGATACAAAGTGATGTTCTGCACACGCAACTTCGTTAGTGGTGTTGTTTTTTAATGCTCTGGTTTATTCTCAGTGTCAGAGTGTTTTGTGGTACCAGTGTATAGAAATAAAAGTGCTGTTGAATCTGCACGCCATCAGTTCAACAGCAAAGCACAAACAGTAACTGGTATTCATTCACTGCTTCTCTTGTCTTCCATTCATTACTTTTTGTTCTGGTTGCTGTCCCGTATCCTTCCTGAGTAATGCTTTTGCATCTATACCCCATACTTCTGTTATTTTTAAGCATACTAATTAGATTATTGCTATAATATTTTGTGTTTCAGGGACGACGGCACAAAAAATAATGAATCCCAACCCAACAAAAAGTTTTGGGCTGGTGCAAGTTCATCCAAATAGAAAGAATCCAGAGCAATTCGAAGTTTCATTTGAGTGAATTCTTCACGAACCTCGTTCAGATGCTGCATTCATGTAGCACAACTCCAGTAGAGATTCTATTAATTCTCTTTACTGTCAGTGGCCAGTAGTCTCAGCTTTTATGCATGCAGTATTAACAAAGCGGCTGAAGTCATTGCTTCGTTTTGATTTTTTAAAATTATTTAAAATAATAAAATCACAATTTATTTAATCATTGTGGTTATTGATAGTTTTTTGCGTATATAAATAATACTTGTATGTACTGTACTTATGTACTCTGTTAGCTGCTGCATTAAGATAGGTCACCCTCTTATTTTCTCCATTCTACAGTGTTCTGTCCTGTCTTTCTTACAGACTCATTTAATTTGAAGTTGTAATGAACCAGAGAAGAAGTAGTGTTCTTTTTGGTTTATTAAATGTTTTAAAAACTGATCAAGTGGTTACAAGCCACTCTGGATCCCTGCTAAGCAGCCTGGGTGTTTCCAATGCCTTTACAGGTCTTCCGAGCATGGACCACACAACTTATAGTTAGCAAGTCGCGCGATACTTGACTGGGGTTTTACCTTGGTTTTTATAGGATTTTCCCTCCATTGAATACATCAGGAGTCCCAATTAAATCTGATCATCAATCTGCCTTGATAGTTCCTATCTTTGAGTTAATGATATTTTCCAGAAGGATCCTGTCAACTTCATTTTCAAAATTAACATGGTTCACTATCCTTCACCCCTTCTTTCCCTAAAAATGAGGTGAACTGGAGTTCAGAGGGTCCTTGCTACCAAATGCAATACAAGTAGATGTGTATATATGAGAGGTGTTTTTAATATGTAACACCAGATCTTCTTGATTGTATTAACCTCTGCCAAAAAAATATATTTAATATATAATATATATTAGCCGCATATTATGTTACCTTTTCAGTGTGTTGTCAATGGGTCAGTTTAACTTCATATACAAATGTGTGTTAACAAAGTATTGGACAAAGACTGTAGGAGTTTATCACAAGCCTTTTCATTTTCATTTAAATTCAGGCTATAATAAACATGTTAAATATTATAGGCCTTTAATTACCGGAACGATTTTGAAAACGAGACCTCTCTCTCTCTCTGTTTCTAAAAGTTGCCTGCACAAGCAGGTTTCCAGACACCCTGTTTACCTGCCAAGGCTAGTTTTTTAATTAATATGAAACTCCACTGTAAGCACTTTTCCAAATTCACCCCATGAAGTCATTTTTCAAGTGACGCCGATCATCAGTATCTTTTCAGATAAAAAAAAAAAAAAACTTTAGAGTCCTAATGTTTATATAATACTTTCAGTCATTATTTTTTTTTAATGAGGTACGTACTCCTGTCTTTCTTAAAGCACCTTCCATTGACAGATATTCAAGGTTGGCAAATCTCACGTTCAAGAGCCAACACCAAATCCTGCTTAGTCCTAAAGACTAAGCTTTATTTTTTTAACGTCTAATGGCCTTTCAGAATTCTACTGTGTGTCTGAGACAAACATTTAATTCTTTCACTTTTAAACTCTACAGCTTCCCTGTAAATAAATACCTTTGTTTCTTACTGCAGTAAAACCTTTATATACTTTAAACATTTATATTCTTTAGTTTAATTAATATTGTAATGTCTAAAATATTTTTTGTTTAGTTGGAGAAACTGAACTAATTCTTAAATTGATTAAATTAAATGAACATTATCTCAAATGTGTCTTAACAATATGGTTGCAATATTGTCAGTGCCATGCTTCTGTTATAATAAACCTTTACTATGTTCTTTCAATAGTTTAACTTTAAATGGCATTATAAGATGTATTTCTAATTAATTTACTTCAGTATAACAGTTGCTCTTAGGAATTGTAATGTTATTTTACTCCATTGATAAATCTTTCAAGCTTTTAATGGAAAGTCCAGTTATTTATATCTAAATACAGGCTATCATTAATATATTAGAATGTCATAGTGTTATAGTGACTGAACTAAGTCTGACCTTCTTCACTGTTCATACAAAATCCAGTTAAAGCAGGCTTTGAGACAACCTCTGTTTTTTGCCAGTTTTAGGGTTGATTAATATGAAACACTATCGTAAGCATTTTTCAATACTCATTATTTCAAACCAATATCTAACTTAACGTATTAACACGTCCTACGCTTTCCATTCCCATCTCTTCCTGCCAGGTTCTAATTAATTTCTGTTTATATATATATATATATATATATATATATATATATATATATGTGTGTGTGTATAATAGATATATATATATATATAAAATGATTATTGTAAGATATGAACTCCTATCTTCTGTTATCCAAAAGGTATTTTGTTTGATTAATATTAACAAGATCGCTCATTATATAGAGGATCTTGGCTTTTAAAATCGCTGACCATCAAAAATCCCCACTTCATTGGCCAAAACCAATGAGTCACCTTCAACACTGCTTTTACTACAGGCAGGTAAGGATGAGGTTACAAATCGGTTCACTGTATCTGTAAAGTTACAGTTTATACTTTAAATGATTTTATAACATGTAGTTCCAATTCAGATATTTCAATATAGCAATCTCTTATAAATTGTAATTTTATAAGTTATAATCAGTTACTCCATTGACATGCACAGAAGGCAAGAGGTTAATTTTTATAGGCACCTGCTTGGCAACAAGTGAAACCTTGAATTTTAAAACTTAGGACTGCTCATACATTTATTTAATGTTATTATATTCGGTTTCTTATTTATTTAAATACTGTTGGTTTTTCTTACTATAATAAGACCTAGTTCAATTGCTTCTGGCATATTAACTGTGCTCCACAGATTCTGCCATTCTGCTTTCACTGGATCAGAATGTTTTAAGTCTAATTAAAAAAGATGCTTTTGTCTGATAAGGGAGGTTTGGAACTTTCAGCAGGCCAGTCTGACCTTCAGTGCAATGAACTCCTTTTCACAGGCCTTGCACAGATCTGCTAATAATATTTTCTAATGGCTTTATATTCTTTAAAACACAGTACAGTTATTACAATATATTAACATTGTTGCAGTTTCACAAATGTTCAATTTGTATCCCAAAGATCAGCCTGCTTCCAGTAGCTGTGACAGTCTTGGGTCAGTTTCTGCTCTCAGTGAGTCAGTTTCTGCTCACAGGTGTGGGTGACAGTCTTTAAAATCCTGATACCTGCAAAAACTTAAATCTTGTTAGCTGGGCTCCCATCTCTACATTCTCATTCCCATCGTCAGTGGGCAAACACATTTTAACTGAATCTGGGTTCATCAAAGAACCGCACATCCTTGCAACCAATGCCTTCCATGCAAAAAGATGTAACTTGAACATATCACTGCAAAAGCCTTTTTTAAAAGCAATGAAAAACATAACTGTAATCCGTTACCACATTCCTATATCTGTGTGAAAAAGGAACAGTTACACGTTACTGAAAAATGTAATCAGTGCTTGTTGCAGCAGCATTTTTAAATCACAAAGGAGTCACAGTTACAGTCCGTTATTGCTGAATATTTGTTACGTTAGACATCTGTCCCAGAATTCTTTAAAAAACAACTAGAAAAATCATGTAATCGATTGTTGTGTTAGAATCATCTTGTATATAGCAGAGACAAGTTAACTGGATAAGAGGCAAAGAGCAGGAAGCTTCACTCTGGCGCAGAATCTAGTTTATCTATAACGGTCAGTACCATCATGAAGAGATCTCCCTGGAGAGTAAAAGTGATATCTCTTGGACCTGGCAAGTGACAGGAGAACTCAGCACAGCCTCTCTGTTCTCTTCACTCATCACTGACAGATCCAAGAGAAAACCACTCCTTGAAATTCTTTCAAATTCAACTTTGTTAATTGATTGCTGCTTGGCACACGTCCAAGTTGAAGCTTGCACGTATGTTCCTAACACAAACCGAGATTCTAAATCCAGCTTCTACACCAGATTACAGAACAGATTTGACAAACCAAATGTTACACATGTTTTAAAGTAAAAGCAGTCACAGTAGGGGTTTCATTAAAAGAAATACTGTGTGTGTGTGTGTGTGTGTGTGTGTGTGTGTGTGTGTGTGTGTGTGTGTGTGTGTGTGTGTATATATATATATATATTATAATATATATATATATATATATACAGTGCCTTGCAAAAGTATTCAGGACCCCTGACCAATTCTCTCATATTACCGAATTACAAATGGTACATTGAAATTTCGTTCTGTTTGATATTTTATTTTTAATCACTGAAACTCAAAATCAATTATTGTAAGGTGACATTGGTTTTTATGTTGGGAAATATTTTTAAGAAAAATAAAAAACTGAAATATCTGCTTGCATAAGTATTCAACCCCTGTGCTGTGGAAGCTCCCAGTTTGCACCGATCAAAGAAATTGCCCTAACGAGGACACAATTACCTTACCATTGGCCTCCACCTGTGAACCATTAAAGTTGCTGTCACATTTTCTGGATAAAAACCCCACTGTTGAAGGATCATTGGTAAGGCTGTGAATCTGAAGGAAAATGAAGACCAAAGAGCATTCTACAGAAGTTAGAGATAAAGTAATACAAATGCATAGATTAGGGAAAGGGTACAAAATAATTTCCAAGTGTTTGGATATCCCAGTGAGCACAGTTGGATCAATAATCAGGAAGTGGAAGCTGCATCACACCACCCAGGCACTGCCAAGAAAAGGCCGTCCCTCAAAACTCATCGCTCAAACAAGAAGAAGACTTGTGAGAGAAGCCACAGAGAGGCCAACAATCACTTTGAAGGAGCTACAGAGTTCAGTGGCTGGGAGTGGAGTAATGGTGCACCAGTCAACCATATCAAGAGCTCTGCATAACACTAGCCTGTATGGGAGGGTGGCAAGAAAGAAGCCGTTACTCAAAAAGTACCATCTGAAAGCACGTCTGGAGTTTGCCAGAAAGCATGAGAGTGACCCAGCTGCGATGTGGGAAAAGGTTTTGTGGTCAGATGAGACCAAGATAGAGCTTTTTGGCCAAAACTCAAAGCGCTATGTGTGGCGCAAACCTAACACTGCCCATGCCTCAAGACACACCATCCCTACAGTGAAGAATGGTGGTGCTTCATTATCAGCAGGGACTGGGCATCTTGTTACAATTGAAGGAAGAATGGATGGAGCAAAATACAGGAAAATACTGCAAGAGAATCTGCTTCAGTCCGCTAAAAAACTGAAGCTTGGGAGGAAATTCACCTTTCAGCAGGACAATGATCCCAAGCACAAGGCCAAAGCAACATTGGAGTGGCTCAAGAACAAAAAGTTGAATGTCCTACAGTGGCCCAGTCAAAGTCCTGATCTCAATCCCATTGAGAATCTGTGGCACTATTTGAAAATTGTGGTCCACAAGCGTCGTCCAACCAACCTGAACAACCTGGAGCAAATCTGCCAAGAAGAATGGGCCAAAATCACTCCGACACTGTGTGCAAAGCTGGTACATACTTACCCAAAAGACTTAAAGCTGTTATTGCAGCGAAAGGTGGCTCTACCAAATATTAATGTGTGGGGATTGAATACTTATGCAAGCAAGATATTTCAGTTTTTTTTTTATTTTTCTTAAAAATATTTCCCAACATAAAACCAATGTCACTTTACAATAACTGATTTTGAGTTTAAGTGTTTAAAATAAAATATCGAACAGAACGAAATTTCAATGTACCATTTGTAATTCAGTTAATATGAGAGAATTGGTCAGGGGTCCGAATACTTTTACAAGGCATTGTGTGGGTGTGTGTGTGTGTGTGTGTGTGTGTGTGGGTTTTAGATATATAGTACTATATAAGAATATTATATATATAGATATATATATATATAATATATATATATATATTAGGAACGTATTTTGACCTGTTTCAGCCGGAGTCCGTGTTGTTCTTTCAAACAGGTGTCTGTCTCTTAATTATTACACGACACAATGGAAGTGCTCTTTAAACACCGTGGCATACGTTTATTAGCAAACTGATGTTTCAAACAAACAAAAACACAAAACAAAACCTAGCCCTTCTTTAGGCGCTAACTAAACTGGTTAACAGTAGTGCTATCTAATGCAGGGCAGGGTAAGCCTGTTCCCCTGTTTAAACTAATTCCACAAATCACCTAATCCAAATCACATTTAAGCACTTCTTTGTCAGAACCCGTACCTTTGTTTCGTTATCTGAAAACTCTTTCTTTGTCCGACACACCTTTCCATTATATATATAATCAATGTGTGTGTGTGTGATGAGTTTAGTTGACATGTTTCAATAAAGGCCCCTTTTTAAAGTGATATTGAAAAGACAAGTTATGGATAGTAATGTATCGTAACGTACTGTTGTATATGCATTGTCCTATTAACTGTACAACATTACAGAACACAATAAAATTTACAGTAGACATTAAATGAGCTGAAATTAAATCAATTAAAATTAGTTCTTAAACTAAATAATGAATAAAGGGGAGTTATTTTTGAAGAAAATAAAAAAAGGAAATTCACCACAGAAACAACACAGAAATTCAGGTTAAAATAATATAGCTGTTAAAATGTAACAGAAGTTGGAAAGCTGGCAAGAAAAGGGAAGGAATTAATTAAAAAGGGACTAATACTGAGGAGGAAAGAAAGGACAAAAAAGAATAGAAAAAATGAAGCTTGCTGAAATAATGAAGTATTTAAAAGCGATAAATAAAATATGTCAAAAGAAAGAAAATGGAAACAGAAGAACAGACTTGCTGTCCATATGAAAAGAAAGCGTTCCCTGGTTCTCGCCTCACACAGCTAACAGCCGTGTAAAGAAAGTGTTCCCTGGTTTTCGTCGCACACAGCTAGTAGCAGGTGTAAGGAAAGTGTTCCCTGGTTCTTGTCGCACACAGCTAATAGCAGGTGTAAGGAAAGCGTTCCCTGGTTCTCGTCGCATACAGCTAGTAGCAGGTGTAAAGAAAGTGTTCCCTGGTTCTCGTCGCACACAGCTAGTAGCAGGTGTAAGGAAAGCGTTCCCTGGTTCTTGTCGCACACAGCTAATAGCCTGTGTAAAGAAAGCATTCCCTGGTTCTCATCGACCACAGCTAGTAGCAGGTGTAAGGAAAGCGTTCCCTCGTTCTCGTCGCGCACAGCTAATAACCGGTGTATAGAGAGCAGCAGCAGAAGCGCTTTGGCCTGTTGGCTGCAGGACAGGGCCAGGCTGCTGGCTGGGGAATAGGTCCCATCTGCTGAATGTATTGCTTAGAGCCTCGTTGAATAAACACACTCATATAATTTCTGATGGACTCCAAAGCCATGTATAAATCCTTTTTTCCGCTTGAGTGATGGTGCACATATCAAGAACTTCAATAGGAGTGCAGGGCATTCATCATTGCTGTAGCCCTCCGTAAACAAAACAGAAACTGAATCAAGATCACCATTGCTCCCTGAATGGTTGCCACATTCATGTTGACAAGATAGATGTCACTGTACCTTCAGATGGGAAAGTTACATTGCATACATAAAGAGTCCCATTTGTTTTCATATAAGCAGTCATATTTATTTACTTATTTATTCAAAAATCATCTGGTCCATTTACAAGAGATGGCAAAACAAAATAATGCCATAAAGCTAACTGTGTACAGTATCTCTTCAAGAAAAGGCTTTCCTAAATTAAAAGGTGTAAAGGGAAAGATTTTCTTGCCAATGTTTGAATGTTGATACAACCCAATGATTTGTGGCTTGTAGCTGGAAATGTACCCGTTTCCTTCCAATTCAAGATGCCCTCGAATTTAAGACTCAGCCCAAAAGTCCCACCCTCAACTTGAAGAAAAAATCAAAAACCAAATAGATACACAAACGACGTATGGTGGCAGTTTGCAGCCATCTGCTGTCACACACAGCATTACAGTCATGTGCTGCTTCTCATTTCCAGTCTGCTATCACACACAGCATTACATTATGAGCTGCTTCTCATTTCCAGTCTTCTGTCACACAGAGCATTACAGTCATGAGCTGCTTCTCATCCCCAGTCTGCTTCACACACAGCATTACAGTCATGCGCTGCTTCTCATTTCCAGTCTTCTGTCAGGTGTGTCTCGTAATGGCAGTACTCGAACGAAGAGTACAAGCGTCAGGAGACAGTGTGTCTCGTCATGTCAGTACGCTACCGCAAGAGTAAAGGTCAGACGACCGTTTGTCTCGTCATGTCGGTACGCGACGAAGAGTAAGGTCAGACACAGTGTGTCTCGTAATGGCATTACTCCGACGAAGATAAATGTCTGAGGATCAGGGGTGTCTCGTAATGTCATTACGCGCGAGAGTAAAGGTCAGGAGACGTGTGTCTCGATGTCAGTATGCGACGAAAGTAAATTAAACACCAAGAGTTGTGCGCAAAAAGATAGAAAACACTGTACCATAACAAACCGTTCATCTTTTGATGCCATGACTGGAATAACACAACGCTGAAATTTTAAAAACTTTGAATTCCTCAGGAAGCTTATGATGTTTTGTGACAGGGAGGACACTGTCGCTAGTTCAGCTGCGCTGTTGCTGTGGTAAACAGCTGAAAGCCCTGCCCTGTGCAGCGACTAAGTCGACTCACACGACACGAGGTGGTTAAAAGTGTGTCAACGGTGAGGGGGCTTCTCCACCAAGTCCATCCGTTCCTCTTGAGGGGGGCTCCCAAGTGGCACATCCGGTAAAGACACTCTGCGTGGAGTCTGTTCCACTGCCGACTTACCTGGGGAGTGCACAGGGGGCAGTGCACAATTGGCAGAGCACCGCCCGGGTGGGGAGGGCCTCGGTCAGCCAGGGTGCCCTCGGCTCACCGCGCACCAGCGACCCCTGTGGTTTGGCTGGGCACCTGCAGGCTTGCCTGTAAGCTTCTCAGAGCTGCATTGTCTTCTGACGCTGTAGCTCTGAGGTGGCTGCTTTGGCGGGCCTGCGGAGTGAAAAGAAGCGGACGGCTGACAGCACACGTTTCAGAGGACACGTGTCCGTCATCATCCCTTCCTAGTCAGTGTGATGGTGGCAGCGGTGAGCCAGGTTGAAATAAAAAATAATTAGGCTTTCCAAATTGGGGAGAAAATAATTGGCGATTCCAAAATTAAAAAAAAAGTTGAAGCAATAAGGTAATTGGAATGCTATTTTTACACTGAGGTACAACCAGTTTACTGTATAGAAGAATTGCTATAAAGCATATTGTATGCATTTTGGGGGCTTGAGGAGCACTGTGTTTTTGTAAATCAGTGTACGACCATATAGAAAAGCAGCGGCTGCCCCAATCAGATGAATATGTAGATTAGTAGCATAAAGGACACTGGGGGTGGATGTTTTATTTGTATTTGGTACAGTTTTTTTTACACAGAGGGCCTGGTATTTGTGTTTTTTTTGGTCTTTGCGTTCGTGTGTGAGCAGGCTACGCTCTGGGTACAGTCGAGACACCGTGTAATTCTAGTACAGTTGACAATGAGCTCAGTGCCTCTGTGCAGTACAGATTTTAGTGTTGCCTCTGATGATGTGTTTCAATTGGGTGCAGTAACTAGAGGCCCTTGTGTATTTTGTGGGTTGTATTGACTCTTCGTGACCCTTGTGTATTTTGTGGGTTATATTGACTCTTCTCGTAGCGGCTGATTAGTTAATAATAATACTGACATTAGTATAAGACCTGTACTTGCCACTCCAGCTACAGAGCTTGCTCTTTAGTTAAACGGTAAGATGTTCGTCGTTGATCCATTCAGTTCAATGGGCTAAGATGTCAATTTATTACAGTGTGTTAAGTTAGTTAGTTACTTAGTTGTTCCCCTGCTAACTGCTGTCTGGTCAGCGAATTGATAAGTGCCAGACCTACAAACCTTTTCCTGAACTGTGGCTGGCTGTGGTTAGGACAGCATATTCCTTATTTAATTAGAAAAGCAGCAGAGCGTTGATGGAATTATTACCATCTGTCTGTCTTTGTTGTTCATTTGGTCTATTTATCTCTTACTGTATATTTGTCCTTCCAAAATGGAATAAATCCAGTGTTTGAATCTCTTGTATTGTATGTAAATTGCAACTTTCAATATAAAAAATTGATTGATCATCTAACGAGTTTCTTCTATGGCAGATTACCCACTTTTAATTCACAGGCAAACATACAATAAGATTGTCTTTAACCCTTTAAGGACCAAGCACGTTTCAGTTTGCTGCCGCTACCCCAAGGCCAGGGTATTTTTTGGCTTCCTATAAAAATTCACAAAAATCTATTTCTTACAGTAGCATCTTGGAAATGGTGTCCATTTTTCAGAACACTCTGGGGAACATTATAAATTAGTCTTTGGTAATCTTTGCAAAAGAAAAACAGTTGTGCTATTTCCTTCATTTTTTTTTTTTTTTTTTTTTTTTTTTTTTATTATGTATTCTGCTTCAGAACCATCACATACAAATATGTTCTTCTATAACCTGAGGGACCTTGCAATGCTTCTGTAGTTTTGTTGAAAAATATTTGGGCAAATTACAAGACATAATAAACATTTATTCTCAGGTCTTTATAAGCAATAATGGACACTACTCTTGATTATTTTTTCAAAATAAATATTTATAAATTAAAATAATAGTTTTTCATTGGCTAATAGTAATAACTATAAATATTTACCAATCGTTAATTTATAATTTTTGATTGTTCTTTCTTATGTACAAGATATTTGAATTCAGTTTTTATTAGCCTAAATGTCCAAGGGCCTGTTTTTTTTCTTAGCTGTAAACAAGTTCCTGTGTCATGTTTTGTCTTTGCTTACTGCTGTGAAATGTCTCCACCTTTAATATTAAACGGCAAGCAATGAAGTGAGAATACATGTAGTTCTATTATAAACGTAGTCAAATGCGCATG
>NW_024473727.1:0-20232 GCF_017654505.1 Polyodon spathula | reverse complement strand
CGCGTGTACTGCTGGTGTTTCACTGTTTTTTTTTTATTGCGTTTACCCGATGTGTACGCCAGAATGACATTCAGTATGATCGTGTTTACACGATCACGGTCCTTAAAGGGTTAAGGGATATTTTTCCTATGTTTTGATTTCTTGAATGACTTTAGGGTTTGCTTTAGATATTCCAGAAATTGACTAAAGCAGTAGCCTATATTCCTCGTTGGCAATCACAAAGAAGTGCTGGACTAAAACATTACATCAGACTATTTTCTTTCAGTTATCATTCTTGTCATTTTTTTGTCTTCTTTTACATTTTGCAAAGTTCTGTTTTCTGTTTTAGAAATATCTGAAAATTTCTTGTTTTGAATATTTGTTTTTCCTTGCCATTAAAATAAAAAGAAACAGGTTGATTAAATGAACCGTGTATGAACAGAGTAGATCTTTTGTCAGAACCGATCTCCAGGATCTGAAATTGTTTTTAGTCTGAACACAGTTTAAAGGTAGCAAGTTCTTATCCAGAAAACTCTCATAGTCTTTCTTTAGGTATTTTCTTTCCAGCTTTATTAAAGTCAATAATTCAATTTAAAATTCTAATAGACACCTGTGAAACTTATTTACAGGAGATTCTATCACAAGTGTCTTGAGTAGTGGCTCAATTTGAAAAAGTTCTTGTTAGCTGTATGGTATTGTCTCAAAGAACAGTTAAACACTGCACCCCTTCTAAATTACATTCCTTTGGATCGACACACAAAGTAAGAAAAAAAAACAAAACGAAATGAATCTTGGATTATAGTTTGAGATGAAATCTTTGAAGAACCAGCCTCAGGAAGTTTCAAGGAGAAAAGAAAAGCCATCTGGGGATTGTCCCTGGTACCTGCCATTAATGGATGCTTGTATTACTGAATAACTCATCCTAATAGAGAGAGATCATGATAGGGTCTTTATATGAATCTCTAAAAATAAGCTTTTATTATAAAAAAAAAATGACATTGCATATTTAACTTGCAAATGTATCTTTTGTTTCTTATTTCCAAAAACTACAGATCCTCCCACGATAAAAACACGTTTCCCTGCCAGTAAAGATTTGAAAGAAGGAGAAAAACTCAGCAGCCACTTTGACTGTGAAGCTGAGGGAAATCCTCCCCCGAAAACTGTGTGGTTAAAGGATAGCAAAGAGTTTGATTCATCCAAAATACTGATGAGAGGAGATGGAGGAGTCTACCAGCTTAAAACTGTGAACAAATTGGGATCTGCAACTGCGACTGTGACAGTCACTGTGGGGTGTAAGTCTAAGCTAATACTGGAAAGTGTATCCCGTAGGCATGGCATGAGCAAGACTCTTACAGCTGACTGAACACCACCCTTGAGGGAGTCTTCCCAGTGGAAAGGGTCGAGGAGAGGGGAGGGGAGCAATGAGGCCAGTTCTTCTTCTCAAGATGAGAGTGCTTGTTGGGACATCCTAAAGGTTAATGTGAAAAATGCTTAAGCATGTTTTTGTAGGGCTGAACGTGATGATTATATTGTATTAATGACAACCCCACTTTTTGGAAGAAAGTATTGGGAAGTGTTTCCATGGGAACTGGTTGATTCTATAGTAGTATAACCCCACCCCACCCCCCCACCCCCGAGAAAAAGTGTAAAATGTATTCACAAGTATTGTGAAAATGTGCGCTATACACAGTGTCCCTTCAAAGAGCGAATATGAATGAATTATTATAGCACCTTTCTTAATCCGGTTCTTCCTTTCAGATGAGCCCAGTGTAATAAACCCTGCAGAAGAAAGTGTGCCTGTTGTGAAAGGGGACAGCGTTGTTTTTAACTGCACTGCTGAAGCTATCCCATCCCCTACATACACGTGGAAACACCCTGAAGCTGATAATGTGAACACCACGACGAGGGATAATGTGTCCACTTTGACTATCACAGGAGTCTCCTCTAGCAATGAGGGTGTTTATGAATGCCATGCTTGGAACATACATGGAAATTCCACAAGGAAAGTTACAGTTATAGTCATAGGTAATGTAAACCATTTAATGCAATTGGAGGCTTCCTACTTCATCTACCAATCTCCACACATCCATCTGCAACACTTATTTTATTTTAACTTGCAACTTTACCTAAAAGAAAAGATTGTCACCTAATTTAAGTCTGTATTTCTGTGAGCTTCATAGTCTTAACAATATCTAAAATACTGATAATCTGTATAACTGTAAAGTAAAAACATGAATGTTTGTAAAAACAACATAATCTTTGATTACTCCAGTTTTAGTATCGCCAGTTAGGGTGAGAGCATTAGAGCGAGGAACTAGGACGATGGCAGTGCATGATTGATTTGTTTATGTATTCTGTTTAAACAGGATCATTATTCAAAGTATCAATTCCAGGAAAGTCCTGGGCTAATGGCAGAACCATAGAAAAGACACAAAATAAGAGAAATCTAGATTACAGATGATGTCTTGAGTATTTGGCAGCACACGCGTTTCTGCTCTGAATGTGAAATAATGTATTGCAGTATTTTAACAAGAGAATACTTAGGAGAGTTCAGAGGGAAACAGAAACACTGAAAACAAAATGTGCTTGGAAACAAAAAGGTCTTAAATTAGCCAACACCCTCACGCAAGCAAAAAAAACAAGCACATTCGTAGAGTGGAATGAAATATGTGTTCTGCTTACAATTCATTTTTTATTTCCTTCACAGATTACCTCCTTCCATTAATAGCAGGAGTTGCAGCACTATTTGTTCTTCTTATTCTAATATTAATAATTGTCCTGTACCGTATGTACTACAAACGCCATAAAACAGGAGAGTACAGCCTCAAAGCAGGGAAACCTTCAAGTGCAAATGGCAGCATGGCACATAATGGAAAGGGGGCTGAAGAAATACCCTTAACACCAATATGAACCCACCGAAAAGGACGTTTGTCATCCACCTGCCTACCGTTCTCCCAAACTCTCACAAACCCAGCCAAGCACAGTATGTATAATTAAAGAATTAACTGCCTACATCAAACTTCCAAACATGCTTGACTTTATGAAGGAGCCGCATTGCTGTCAGTGATCCCTGGACCTCTGGCTTGCAAGTGCAGTGCTAAGGTCATGCTCTGGGGCGATGCTCTACTACAGTGAAAGACAGAAGGCATGTGGAGCTTGTGTTTGCTTCTTCATGAAGACAGGCACATGTCCTCATGTTTGCTCGCTCAGAGGGATTTATTTACCTTGCAGAGCGACAGGTTTGAACCCAAGCATAAAAACAAAGCCTTGTCTGGAAAAGAGCCCTTGTATTTATACTCGCTTCTGCTCATGTGCAGTATCAGCATTGGCAAGGACCCAATAGAATTCCAGAGCAGGCTCCTCTTTGTGATGTCATCAACGGTTTCTTAAACAATCCTTTTACAGAATCACGAAATAGCGAGGGAACACTGCTACGAATTCCTGCTCTTAACTGCATGTGTTTTTATTGGGATCTAAATAATGCTACTGTGATATTTTTTCCCACTGCCTGCCGTAATCTCTTATAACGGATACAGTCTGCCTGCCTGTCTTTTCAGGTCTGTCTGTTTTTATATGTCTCTCTCCCCAATAGTATGGAGCTGGTTTGCATTTGCAACACAGTTATTATACACTTTTGCCATTGTTTTTTTTTTTTATTGTGCTGTTGTTTGTAATCACTATAAATGGATACCACAGGAGCTCCCCAAGGTTCATAACCACTGACTACACTGTGTGTGAGACCCTGAGCAAGTCTCTTAACCTCCTTGTGCTCCGTCATTTGGATGAGATGTAAAACCAAGGTCCTGTTGTAAGTGATTCTGCAGCAGCAGTTGTTGATTCATAGTTCACCCCCTAGTCTCTGCAAATCTCTTTGAATAAAAGTGTCTGCTAGATGACAAACTAATAATAATATGTTCTGGAATCCTTGCTCCTTTGCCGCGTACATAAATGGAGCAATAGTTTCAAGACAGGATGTGGGGTTAACTGCCTGTAATTGTTCTGCAGTGTAAACTGACAAAGACACACAGACACTGTGGCAGCCCTATTATTAAGAGAGATTGAGGCTCTGCTGGTCGCTTGGTGTACCAGTTCACTTTTTTTTGCGGAACAACGGTGTCTGTTTTAACAATCTCAATACCGCCTGCTAAAATGTATTACCCTGATTCTCTTATCTGCTCTGTGTTTTTATTGCATGAAGTGGTGTTACTGGATAGTGGTTTCCACAACATTTGCCAGTTTTTTCATTAAGTATCTGGACGACTACAAAGCGGGTCTGTAATTCAATATGTTAACATTATTCGGCAGGTTTCATTCGACTCTATGAAGCTAGTTAATTCTATAAGGTGATGGAACACTTCTGGCCAGAGCTGTAGGCTCTTAATGAAGGACGCACCCTGTTGTGGTTTCATCTAACTCAATTTAAAAATAAAACATGTTCACACCACACCTTCTAAATGTACTGAAAGGCACTTACTTGAGGTTTTTTGGGGGGGTTTTTGGTCTCCAACTGCATACGCTAGCAGTAAGCCCCAACTGGATTAACACAGAGTTAAAGAGCGGCGGTATTAAGATTGGCCATCATTTAGATCATTAAAATAAACTCCAGTAAACAAACCAGTACAATAAGTCTGTCTGAAACAGAAATGCACCGACCCCCAGAATGGAGTTTCTTGTTCATTCGTTGAGCGCGACAGTATAGTGTGTGGTGTTATTTTTTTTTTTTTTTTTTGAAGGGTTTCAAATGACTTCAATGTTATCGAATGTTTAACATCAAAGGACTTGACTGCTGAATAAAAAAAAGGTTTTTTCAGGGTTCTTTTAAGAAAAACAAATTGTAATTGAATTTTACAATTCTGCTTGATATGCACATAACATTTTTTATGCAATTTTGATGCCAGTGTACTGCAATTTTTTTAAAGCTGCTGAAATGATCTGTATAAAGGTTGATTAAAGAACGTGTTGTTTGCGTGAGTAATTAAAATGACAGGAAGTGTGAGATTAAACCGCTAAGGAGAGCACATCTCTGCTTGCAGTGTCCTCTGTTACCAGCATTACAGAAGAGTTCATTTTGTTACTAAAAGTTCTGTTGGGAATGCCTGTAATAAATATACATTGCCTAGGTTTATGTGAAAAAGACCATCGCACAAGGCAACTCTCTTACTACAAAAGCATTGGGTCAGTGGTTCAGAATGTATGTCTCAACACAAATGTCCAATGTTTGTGTGCTCTATCTATCTGTCTCTAGTGGGTTTTAGCTGACCTGCTTGTACAAGCCATCTCCCCTTGCAGCTAATCCACAAAAAACACGACTCTCTCGTTATTTCTCCGTCTTTTTCTTCTATATTGAAAACATTGAATTAATGAAGGGCCCTTATGAGGGAAAATATAGGACTTGTACAATTTACTGTCAGCATGTCTGCCAAACTGTGATCTAACCAAATTAGGGAATTATTGGATGCTATTGAGGGAGCGCAGAGATTTGAGCATTTTATATTGCAAAATACTTTTCTAGAAGTTATATGAAGATGTGTTTCTTGTAAAATGATGGCAAAGAAGCAGTCAGGACGGACACCACCAAATTCTTAACTGCAGCTTTATAGTTTAAATAAGGAACAATTACTTTTCTTCAGCCACCATTTAAACTTGCCTTTGATAACAGCGCCCTCCTGTGGCAGTACTTACAAAGTGATGTTACATACAGTATCAGCTGCACATTCTGGTGAAACAAATTCCTGCAGCAGACTAAGTAAACACCATGCAATTAAAACTGTGCCCTGGACCTTAAACATCCTCATCATACAACACGTGCTGCACTTTAAAGACGAATCAGTTGAACCCCAAGCTCAGCTGCGCCCCCTGTTAATAATATAATGTTGCATTGATGCAAAATAACTAAAATCCTTTTGTATGTGACTTTAACAGTGAAAAGTGTAATAATTTTTCTCTTGGCCAGAATAACGTTATAAACCCAAAGGTTGATAAAGTTAGATTATTTTAAACGATTATTTGCCCATGTTTTCAAACATCACAACACAAGTCAGGAATCTTATACTGTACATTTACAGCGCTTTATCAAACGCCTCTGATTCAACAGTCTAGTCCTGTACTGTGTCCACAGAAGGGAGTTAATTAAGGCTCGGGTAGAACTGGCATGTATTATTCCAAAAGACAAAATAAACGAATAAATACATAAACACATACATACATATATACATACATACACAAAGCAATAGAGGGCATTGAATCACGTTCCTTAGGAATGATTGCCATTGCGCATGTCATTTTATTAACTTTCGGTTTCAAGACGCAGAAAGGTTGAATTTGTAGGATTGCACTGTAACGGAGTATTTATTTATAACACCTTACTAGAACTAATGGAGCCTGCAACGCTGCTGGTTTGTGTAGGACTTCTGTTATTTAACTCAGAAAGTAAGTTCCCTTTATTGGTTTGAATTTAGATTTTTACAAGACGTTTAATTGGTGATATCATATTTCGATGGACTCTGGTACCAGTATTATTAACCGTGTTTAACATCTCTTGTATAAGATTAAGTTGTATTGCTAAACATTTGTGTTTACAGTTGAAAATATAAAAATAAAAAACAAACAAGTGTATGGTTATAATAATGATCACGCTGCATTGTGGACATGTGTTTTATGTACTTATTAGGCTAGCAATGCAAAAATAGAAAATAGCGTTGGCGTTCCCGCATATGGGTTTTTATTATGAGGTGCCGTTCATGAAATAGTTCATCGGTTCATTTCTAAACAGCACGGTTCGTTTACTGTATTTTTAAGGTGGTAAACCCTTTCAAGGCCGGGTTTAAACCGCTATGCTGTAAGTCTGAGTCATTTTTTTTTTTTTTTTTTTTTTTTTTTTAATATATAGAAAATTCACGCTTCTTTTTAAGAGTCGTAAGTCATAACCATTGTATCGAATGACCGTAAAACCACAGACCACTTAAAAGCTTAGAACTTGAACAATATTATTGTCAAACAGTTTACAGAATTCAGAACATGATAAATGTAAAAGGTACACCATTGGCAGAAAACAGTTTCCCCATAACCAACCCAAGTAAAGTTTCAGGTCCCATATTATGGTGCTACATACAGATACAGGAATGACCCCATAAGAGATACAGTTGTAATCTGTCTTCATGTGAAGACACTTTTTACCACTAACTACTGAATTTACATAATTCAGAACATGCTGGAATACAAAAATTACAAAGTGAAATTAGAAACATTTTTCAATAATTATTTATGTATTCACATCGACATGAAGTGTATACCTATGATTTTAAATAACCGTTGACCTCTGTCAACCAAAACTATGCCACCAAGGGGTGGTGTTAAGGTAAAAGTATTTATATAAATAGTTTTCCCAACTGTGTTAGATAAATTAACCAATACTATTCATATACATTTGAGGTCAAATAATTAAATAACAACATCAGTCAATCACATAGTAAATAACTGAGAGTTTGTGCTTATGTGTAGTTAGCGCTCAGTAAGTATTCATTCAGTTACTTTGCAGGGGGTTGAGCACTTCTGCAAACCACTGTATTACACATACATACACAGACACTTAAAAAAAACTGTATTGCACCTGTTTTAATGAATGAAACAATGATTTTTATTAAATCAGTAATTTACCTGTATTGCTTTGAAAATAAAAAGTATTGGGATGATTATTATCTCTTTTAGGAGCTGCTTCTGCTGGCTGTGATGTGAATATTGACCCCTCTAGAGTCGTGGTGAGATTTGGAGACCCAGTGACTGTCAACTGCTCCACAACACGAGAAGATGTAATGGGGGCTGGCTGGGAGGCTTCTGTTAACCCTGTGAATAAACTGAATAGTGCAACAGCAGTTTGGAATGTCAGCAGCCTCACTGTTTGGGATGCACTCCCTGTTCGGATGACAAACCTATACGTCTCGCAGTAAAAAATAACCCCCCCGTTCTATTTGACAAACCCGTACACCGTTGATATTTTAACGTGCCCCTACAGTATCAGCATCTCTGTGCAGTAGACAGTGTGTCCCAAGTTCATGGCGTTGCATTGCTGGGATCTGCACATGGTTCTGACAGGGTTTCTTCAGGATAGCATCGCAGTGTTATTTTTCAAACTTTTCTGTAAGGGCAGCGTTTGCATTTAATCTGCATTATCTTTGTGTGTTTGGTATATTTCTATACAGCACACTGATCTGAGGATTTTAGTATCAGCCTGTAGCAAAAACAATATTGTTTATGTTTATTTGCAGAGTACCCAGAAAGCGTCTCCCTCATCGCTCCTGAGTTTATGAAGATCGGTGTAGAATCTAATATAACGTGCCAGGTCCTAGATGTGGCTCCTGCCAGATATCTCAGTGTGAAGCTGTATAAGGGAGATGAAGAGCTTGGGAATAGAAGCTTTACTCATGACTCCACACGGTTTCCTGTGAATGCAAGTGTCCCCTTTCCAGTAACACCGACCAGAGCAGACAATGGATCCGAGTACACTTGTGTGGCAGAGCTTCAATTGGGACCAGGAGAACCAATACAAAATTCATCTCTCCCTTTCAGAATGCTTCCAATTGGTAAGTCTTTAGAAACTCTTTCCCTGTTTGTAATATAGTTTCCGTGTCCTTCAGGCAAGGGCAATCAGCAACCAATTTTCTAATCAAGTATTGGACAATTGGCTAATAAACGCCATGCAAGAAAACTATTATAAAGAAGCTAGAAGACATACAATGTTTTTCATTAGATTGTGAATTTCTCTTTACACAACAGCTGTCATCAGAAGGAAAGCATTTGTTAATAGGCAGTTAGCTGCATGAGGAGTGAGGCATCAAGGAGATTCATCAATCAGTAAATATTACAACGAGGTTGTCAACATTAAAACCAATGGCAGTCAATAATCAACGAATGAGTTAAAACACACCAGCAACAATCATCTCAAAGCAGCAAATCGAAGCATCAGTTAAAGCTAAGGGTCCCGTAGACAGTCATGTTTAGGGACTATTTCCTCCTGCTATGACATGAGTGCTGGACTAGGAGAAAAATAACTAAATATGTAATCTCTCCCATACACAGTAACTCCAACGGGTGAGTCTTGGCAATCCTGTATACCTGTGCCATGAAATAGCTATCAATAAGAAGCAGCAAAAGAAGAGATGACAACAGTGGGTTTTTAGAGAATTATTAGAAGGTAGAAAAATATCAAAGAATATCTGTGAGGGTCTGTGTGATGTATTACAATTCTTTTGTCAAGAATACAGTAGTTTTGCATTAATAATACTAAGTCTATGATTAGTTAACAATGTTCCTTGGAAGCTACAGTGTAAAATAACAATAATTTATCTCTTTTAGGAGCTGCTTCTGCTGGCTGTGATGTGAATATCGACCCCTCTAGAGTCGTGGTGAGATTTGGAGACCCAGTGACTGTCAACTGCTCCACAACACGAGAAGATGTATTGGGGGCTGGCTGGGAGGCTTCTGTTAACCCTGTGAATAAACTGAATAGTGCAACAGCAGTTTGGAATGTCAGCAGCCTCACTGTTTGGGATGCAGAGCCAAAATGCTATATAAACTGCAGGAGTGAACCCCGTCAGTGTGTGGAAAAACTGGATTTGGTCATTTACAGTAAGAGACTTTCATAACATTAATTTGACATTTACCATGTAAGTGCAGTTGACATTAAATGGGTCATGTCAAGATAGTATACCTAACTATTTCTACCATGCTATCTGAAAAAAAGGCATAGATCAAAACATTGTAGCTTATTATTAAAATAATGAGTTTTCAGTTTATCAATTACTTTTCTTATTCATTATAAAAAAAAAAATATTAACTCTGACTCATATTGCTGCACACAGCAAACTTAACTGGGTTTACACTGTTTATTGTTCATTTGCAGAGTTTCCAGAAAGCGTCTCCCTCATCGCTCCTGAGTTTATGAAGATCGGTGTAGAATCTAATATAACGTGCCAGGTCCTAGATGTGGCTCCTGCCAGATATCTCAGTGTGAAGCTGTATAAGGGAGATGAAGAGCTTGGGAATAGAAGCTTTACTCATGACTCCACACGGTTTCCGGTGAATGCAAGCGTCCCCTTTCCAGTAACACCGACCAGAGCAGACAATGGATCCGAGTACACTTGTGTGGCAGAGCTTCAATTGGGACCAGGAGAACCAATACAAAATTCATCTCTCCCGTTCAGAATGCTTCCAATTGGTAAGTCTTTAGAAACTCTTTCCCTGTTTGTGATATAGTTTCCATGTCTAGTGCTAATCAAGGTCTGTGACCTAACCAGTCAGTTTGTAAATGAACTGAAAGTCTTTCATTGCTGCCATTGATCTAACTAACCCCATTGTCCCCTGTTAAAGGCAAGCTTACACAGTGCTCTTGCAGTCTTCTCATTCCCCTGCCAGTAACAGTGTGGCCATACCTGGTGCAAGACAAAGGTCAGCTATGAACAGCCCGGCTCTAACACGGGCAACCCCAGATCTAAAACGACACCGAGTGCCACAACACTGACCGCGTGCTCTTGTTGTTCTTTGTGATTGTTCTCATTGTGCATGTCATGAAACCCAGGGATTGTACACACATCTCAAAGGCAATAGTACATTAGCAGTATGGTATATTTTAACTGGATGTTCAGGTCTGTTTCTTGTATTGTAGATTTTGAAGAGCAACCAATCCTTACTGTATCAGAAAATGTAGAAGTCAACCAGACATCTACAGTGAGATGCGAGCTTAAAAATGCCTTCCCAGCTGAAGAAGTCCAAGCAAAGCTGCTGATAAATAATAAAATTCACACAGAGCGCTCCAACATGGACAATGTGTATGTTGAAGAAAGTTTTACTCTGGATTCTGCTGAACCTGCAATGATTGAATGTCATGTGTCTCTCAGATCTTTGTCTAAAAGCACAAATAAAACTATTCAAGGCTACGGTAAGTAAAAACATTGTCCCAGTATTTTTACATCTCTGTGCTCTTTTATACAAAATAAACTCACCAATTTGTAAGTCATTATTTCTCAAGCTTACAAACATGTCGAACAATTGGCAAAATTGGTGATATGTTTAAAGGGCAAAACACACTGTAAGAACACTTTTAAACATGACTTGTTGAGCAAATGGCTAGCGAGAACCTAACCCCCTGTAACTGGCTCCAGTTTACAAATCTGTCTGTAAACTATGAAGAGTCAGTCTTCCTCCTGTATTCCAGCCTGGTATAATTCTGTAGCTATGCCACTGCTAGAGGACCAGATGAAGAGATTCTGAAATGGTGTACTGCACTAACATGTGTGTCTTGTTGCAGTGCTACCAGAGCCCACCGTTCACACTGAGGCTGTACTAGTAAATCATACAGGGATTGTTACATGCAGTGTGAATGGCTCAGTCCCAGAAACTGCAACCCAAAGGCTGCTCCTCAACGGTTTTCCTGTAAATGAATCTCACAATAGTGCACCCGCACAGTACGTGTTTAAAGCTGAGAAAGAGCTCAACGGAAAAGTGATTACTTGTGAGACTGAGCTGAATTTAGCTGCTGCATCTGTTAAGAAAAACCAAAGTGCCACCTTGAGTGTTTTGTGTAAGTATACAGTATGCCATTGTTTGCATGTGTGTGTGTGTGTTGTTGTTCAAGCTTTCCAATGCACAGGTGAAAGTTCTGAGGTTTATAATATCCCCTTCAGTCACGGTTTTTTATTGACATTGTTAGAAATTTTAAAACAGTTTGTGTGAACTCTATGGAGTTTGAGAAGTTGCTCTGCTAAAACATTTATGCATTATAAAATAGATCCCTAGATATGAAACTTGACATGGTACAATTATACATGCAGTATAACAAAGGGGCCATTCAGGGGAGTCCCTCTATTTCATTCAGTCAATAAATGACAGATGCTTGTATTACTGAATAACTCATCCTAATAGAGAGAGATCATGATAGGGTCTTTATATGAATCTCTAAAAATAAGCTTTTATTATAAAAAAAAAATGACATTGCATATTTAACTTGCAAATGTATCTTTTGTTTCTTATTTCCAAAAACTACAGATCCTCCCACGATAAAAACACGTTTCCCTGCCAGTAAAGATTTGAAAGAAGGAGAAAAACTCAGCAGCCACTTTGACTGTGAAGCTGAGGGAAATCCTCCCCCGAAAACTGTGTGGTTAAAGGATAGCAAAGAGTTTGATTCATCCAAAATACTGATGAGAGGAGATGGAGGAGTCTACCAGCTTAAAACTGTGAACAAATTGGGATCTGCAACTGCGACTGTGACAGTCACTGTGGGGTGTAAGTCTAAGCTAATACTGGAAAGTGTATCCCGTAGGCATGGCATGAGCAAGACTCTTACAGCTGACTGAACACCACCCTTGAGGGAGTCTTCCCAGTGGAAAGGGTCGAGGAGAGGGGAGGGGAGCAATGAGGCCAGTTCTTCTTCTCAAGATGAGAGTGCTTGTTGGGACATCCTAAAGGTTAATGTGAAAAATGCTTAAGCATGTTTTTGTAGGGCTGAACGTGATCATTATATTGTATTAATGACAACCCCACTTTTTGGAAGAAAGTATTGGGAAGTGTTTCCATGGGAACTGGTTGATTCTATAGTAGTATAACCCCACCCCACCCCCCCACCCCCGAGAAAAAGTGCAAAATGTATTCACAAGTATTGTGAAAATGTGCGCTATACACAGTGTCCCTTCAAAGAGCGAATATGAATGAATTATTATAGCACCTTTCTTAATCCGGTTCTTCCTTTCAGATGAGCCCAGTGTAATAAACCCTGCAGAAGAAAGTGTGCCTGTTGTGAAAGGGGACAGCGTTGTTTTTAACTGCACTGCTGAAGCTATCCCATCCCCTACATACACGTGGAAACACCCTGAAGCTGATAATGTGAACACCACGACGAGGGATAATGTGTCCACTTTGACTATCACAGGAGTCTCCTCTAGCAATGAGGGTGTTTATGAATGCCATGCTTGGAACATACATGGAAATTCCACAAGGAAAGTTACAGTTATAGTCATAGGTAATGTAAACCATTTAATGCAATTGGAGGCTTCCTACTTCATCTACCAATCTCCACACATCCATCTGCAACACTTATTTTATTTTAACTTGCAACTTTACCTAAAAGAAAAGATTGTCACCTAATTTAAGTCTGTATTTCTGTGAGCTTCATAGTCTTAACAATATCTAAAATACTGATAATCTGTATAACTGTAAAGTAAAAACATGAATGTTTGTAAAAACAACATAATCTTTGATTACTCCAGTTTTAGTATCGCCAGTTAGGGTGAGAGCATTAGAGCGAGGAACTAGGACGATGGCAGTGCATGATTGATTTGTTTATGTATTCTGTTTAAACAGGATCATTATTCAAAGTATCAATTCCAGGAAAGTCCTGGGCTAATGGCAGAACCATAGAAAAGACACAAAATAAGAGAAATCTAGATTACAGATGATGTCTTGAGTATTTGGCAGCACACGCGTTTCTGCTCTGAATGTGAAATAATGTATTGCAGTATTTTAACAAGAGAATACTTAGGAGAGTTCAGAGGGAAACAGAAACACTGAAAACAAAATGTGCTTGGAAACAAAAAGGTCTTAAATTAGCCAACACCCTCACGCAAGCAAAAAAAACAAGCACATTCGTAGAGTGGAATGAAATATGTGTTCTGCTTACAATTCATTTTTTATTTCCTTCACAGATTACCTCCTTCCATTAATAGCAGGAGTTGCAGCACTATTTGTTCTTCTTATTCTAATATTAATAATTGTCCTGTACCGTATGTACTACAAACGCCATAAAACAGGAGAGTACAGCCTCAAAGCAGGGAAACCTTCAAGTGCAAATGGCAGCATGGGACATAATGGAAAGGGGGCTGAAGAAATACCCTTAACACCAATATGAACCCACCGAAAAGGACGTTTGTCATCCACCTGCCTACCGTTCTCCCAAACTCTCACAAACCCAGCCAAGCACAGTATGTATAATTAAAGAATTAACTGCCTACATCAAACTTCCAAACATGCTTGACTTTATGAAGGAGCCGCATTGCTGTCAGTGATCCCTGGACCTCTGGCTTGCAAGTGCAGTGCTAAGGTCATGCTCTGGGGCGATGCTCTACTACAGTGAAAGACAGAAGGCATGTGGAGCTTGTGTTTGCTTCTTCATGAAGACAGGCACATGTCCTCATGTTTGCTCGCTCAGAGGGATTTATTTACCTTGCAGAGCGACAGGTTTGAACCCAAGCATAAAAACAAAGCCTTGTCTGGAAAAGAGCCCTTGTATTTATACTCGCTTCTGCTCATGTGCAGTATCAGCATTGGCAAGGACCCAATAGAATTCCAGAGCAGGCTCCTCTTTGTGATGTCATCAACGGTTTCTTAAACAATCCTTTTACAGAATCACGAAATAGCGAGGGAACACTGCTACGAATTCCTGCTCTTAACTGCATGTGTTTTTATTGGGATCTAAATAATGCTACTGTGATATTTTTTCCCACTGCCTGCCGTAATCTCTTATAACGGATACAGTCTGCCTGCCTGTCTTTTCAGGTCTGCCTGTTTTTATATGTCTCTCTCCCCAATAGTATGGAGCTGGTTTGCATTTGCAACACAGTTATTATACACTTTTGCCATTGTTTTTTTTTTCTTGTGCTGTTGTTTGTAATCACTTATAATGGATACCCAGGAGATCCCCGGTTCATAACCACTGACTCACTGTGTGTGAGAACCCTGAGCGAGTCACTGAACCTCCTTGTGCTCCGTCCTTGTTGCTCCGGGGAACTTGCGTGCTCCGGACGGCCAACACAACAAGATGTTTGTGGAAAGTGACTCTGCAGCAGCATTTGTGGATGCATAGTTCACCCCCTAGTCTCTGCAAATCTCTTTGAATAAAAGTGTCTGCTAGATGACAAACTAATAATAATATGTTCTGGAATCCTTGCTCCTTTGCCGCGTACATAAATGGAGCAATAGTTTCAAGACAGGATGTGGGGTTAACTGCCTGTAATTGTTCTGCAGTGTAAACTGACAAAGACACACAGACACTGTGGCAGCCCTATTATTAAGAGAGATTGAGGCTCTGCTGGTCGCTTGGTGTACCAGTTCACTTTTTTTTGCGGAACAACGGTGTCTGTTTTAACAATCTCAATACCGCCTGCTAAAATGTATTACCCTGATTCTCTTATCTGCTCTGTGTTTTTATTGCATGAAGTGGTGTTACTGGATAGTGGTTTCCACAACATTTGCCAGTTTTTTCATTAAGTATCTGGACGACTACAAAGCGGGTCTGTAATTCATCTATGTTAAAATTATTCAGCAGGTTTCATTCGACTCTATGAAGCTAGTTAATTCTATAAGGTGATGGAACACTTCTGGCCAGAGCTGTAGGCTCTTAATGAAGGACGCACCCTGTTGTGGTTTCATCTAACTCAATTTAAAAATAAAACATGTTCACACCACACCTTCTAAATGTACTGAAAGGCACTTACTTGAGGTTTTTTGGGGGGGTTTTTGGTCTCCAACTGCATACGCTAGCAGTAAGCCCCAACTGGATTAACACAGAGTTAAAGAGCGGCGGTATTAAGATTGGCCATCATTTAGATCATTAAAATAAACTCCAGTAAACAAACCAGTACAATAAGTCTGTCTGAAACAGAAATGCACCGAATCTGAGTTTGCTTTGTTTCATTCCGTTGAGCGCACAGTATAGTGTGCTGGCTGTTTTTTTTTTTTTTTTTTTTTTTTGAAGGGATTGCAAATGACTTCAATGTTATCGAATGTTTAACATCAAAGGACTTGACTGCTGAATAAAAAAAAGGTTTTTTCAGGGTTCTTTTAAGAAAAACAAATTGTAATTGAATTTTACAATTCTGCTTGATATGCACATAACATTTTTTATGCAATTTTGATGCCAGTGTACTGCAATTTTTTTAAAGCTGCTGAAATGATCTGTATAAAGGTTGATTAAAGAACGTGTTGTTTGCGTGAGTAATTAAAATGACAGGAAGTGTGAGATTAAACCGCTAAGGAGGGCACATCTCTGCTTGCAGTGTCCTCTGTTACCAGCATTACAGAGACTTAATCTAAGAGAACAACCAAAGAGAATTTTAAAGCGAATGCATACAATTCACAGTATCTTCGACATCCTCAGTTTGTATGCTTCTCGTTAGCTCCTTGTACACTGATTATGAGTCTGTCTATCTGTCTGACTGTTTTGAACTTTTATCATACAGCTCTGGCCAAAGGTTTTCCATGACCCCATAGATTTGACAAATTTTGCTTCATAGAGTCGAATGAAACCTGCTGTTAATAATGTTATTTGGATGACTAATTACAACATACTTAATGTATTAATCAATTATTATTATATATAATCAGGTGAATTAATTATTATATATGGCTTATTACTTATTAATCACTGTTTTATCATGTGCGTAGTTTAGCAGACACTTTTATCCAAAGCAACTTACAGAGACTAGGGGATGAATTATATGCACACACATGCACACGCACACACTATACCTATCCATTGAATGTGAAAAGTGGAGGTATTCATGAAACCGTTGGGTGACTCCCCACTTTATCTCCACTATAAACGGCTGGGCACTTTTGATAACCTGGCGTTTTTTTCACCTTTCCAATGTGTTTTTGTTCAGATTAATAACTTTGTTGTGACTTTTTTTTTTTTTTTTTTGTTGTTTTTTTTTTTTTTTAACAACGTAAGACCCTGATAAAACTTGTTGTCCAGCTCTTCCTGTTGTAGTTGTTTTAAAGAACAGAAATACGTTCCATGTGAAATTGAGCAAGGCAGTGACAAAAAACACTCACTCCTGCACCTGCTGCACTGTAAAGCACTCATTGAATAGCTATATATATATATATATATATATACATACCGTATGTATTTACATATACTGTATAGCTTTAAGCAAACACAAAATGGAATTTGGATCGTTGATTGTCTTAGGAGTTCTGGTTCTCTGTGCAGAAGGTAAGTTATATAACGTTTACATTTTAGATTTTAGGTGTGTTTTATAATCATAGTTTTTCTGTTACCGTACATTAAAAATATCAGGGTGTACCAGCTAAACAAACAAGCATTAAACAGGCAGAGATAATGAACAATCATGATTAACAATAGTTTTTGTTTTTATTATTATTATTATTTTATTATCTTCTGCTTGATAGAGTAACAACTTGACCTTAACAGAATTTGTATTCCATCCCTACTTGTTATACAGATGTCTATCTGTTGTCGTAGCGGTTTGATCCATTCCTGGTTTTACTATGAGTTTAATAAGTCACATCTGAGCTTGTTACCTACACACAGTGGCTAATCAAGCTTGTATTAAAAAAAACCTGGGAAACGTGAAACTGTTCTGAAATAGGAGCTTTATTTCCATCCCTGGTGTTGTGTTTGGAAGTTGTGCATCTTTGTAAATGAAGACATAAGACTTAGACCCAGAAACACCCCCCAAAAAACCTCAAGTAACCTTCTTTTAGTACATTTAGAAGCCGTGGCCTTTTTTTCACATGGCGTGTGCGTGTTTTAGTTTTACATTGCCTGAAGACAAGCCTCTTTTTGAGAAAAAACCAAACAAAAGGCAACGAGAACAATATTTTATGCAGGAAATTGAAACAGTGACTGAAATGAAACCTCAAAGGGTGCGGCTGTCACGAAAAGCCGACAAGCTCTGCTCACAAGTGTTGCACACAACCCCCCCCCCCCCCCCCCTAAAGAAGTTTTCTCGTTGTGGCGCAAACCATAAGTCAAAGGAAAGCTGCTGCATAATGTTCCGTTAATATACTGAATTACATTATGCTTTGTACTGTCCATGTAGCTAACGAAAAAAAACTTACTCAAATTGAAACAAGGTGACAGATTGAAATCTAATATGAAATACTGTACTAACTATTATGGCTTCCGGTAGACTTCTATATCATTTTGTAGTTCAAGATACTATGCAGTGCTAATGTATTTTTATAGATTTACGTAGAAAAATAAAAAACCTGAAAAGTCTTCATTAGATAAGTATTCACCCCTTTGCTGTGACACTCCTAAATAAGCTCAGGTGCAACCAATTGCCTTCAGAATTCACACAGTAAGTTAAATGGAGTCCATCTGTGTGCAATAATAGTTGGTCACATGATTTCAGATTAAATACACCTGTCTCTATAAGGTCCCACAGTTGGGTAGTGCATTCAAAGCAAAGATACTACCATGAAGACAAAGGAGCTTTCAAAACAACTCTGGGATAATGTTGTGGAAAGGCACAGATCAGGGGAGGGTATAAAAAGATTTCAAAGAGGGGGGAGGTTGATGGAGAGAAGACCTGCGTCTCAAGTGCAGTGGTTTGACGGTTTTGCCGGGTCCAATATAATGTCTGGCATATCCTGGAGCGCCATTTTACAACAAACAGTTGCCTTACTCAAATCTTTGGCCAATTTGCAAATGTCTGGAGGTCTTAAACTGTACTTTGTTGGCATTACTGTATATTATTAGTATTTTAATTATTATTATTATTATTATTATTAGGTAACACGTTACATGAAGTGCCTGTAATTAGTGTGTATTTCAATGTGATTATGCACAGTTACAATGTACTCAATGTGCAAATCTGTTTACAGGATATTTTTAAGTACACAGTTGTATCACAGAGTGGCGTGGGTTAAGGCTGCTACCCACCAAACGAGATGTGACAAGTGAACCTGTACAGCGGTGCAACAAAATGAATAGAACGTACACTTTTCATCACTATCTTTCACACGACAGGCGACGCGACAGCGACACCAGGGCGACATTGGAGCGACGAGAAGTAAATAGGATTGAATAACATTTTTTTTGCGATTTGTCGTGCGACCACAAAACGGAGGAAATACTTGTCGTTGAATAAATACCCAGAGGTTTATGATGAAGGTCATCGCAGTTATAACGAGCTCCCAAGCTTTGTGCTTTCGTGCAATTTGATTGGCTGTTGCAATGCTGAAATGTGCATATTCCTCGATTAGCATTACAAGAGCCAAATGTAAGCTAAATGTTAAATCTTTTTTTTATTAGAGATTTAATATTTAGTTAAATATTTATGTTAAATCTGGTTAAGAGATTTAATATTTAGTTAAATATTTAGCAAAATGTAAAACCTTGTAACTAGTTTTATAAATTTTTATTTGAAAATGTGACACATTTAAAAAAAAACAAAAAAAAAACAACATTTACTAAAACAAAAAAGAAAACCATTTAAAAAAAAATACAAGCCCTGGGGGCAAAAAATACAAGATTTAAATTAAATCTGGAAAAAAAAAAGAAAGTTAGGGTTATATTGTGCAAAAACACATCAAGTACACTCTAACTATGCATAATAACATTGTAATCAAGTGCAAATACACATTTAAAGTGTCACCTAATTATTATTATCATTATTGAGCATTTGCATTACCACTCGTATTGCTCAAGGGAGACGCATCATCATCTGCAATCATTTTTTGAAAAACATTCAAATTTTTTTCATGGTAGAGATATCATTATTGGAGTCTTTTGCATTACCACGCGTTGCTCAAGGGAGACGCATCATCATACTGCAAATCAGTTTTTGAAAAACATTCAAATTTTTAAAATACATATTTTATTTTGCTTCATTTTCATGTTAGGAGCTGCTTCTGCTGGCTGTGATGTGAATATTGACCCCTCTAGAGTCGTGGTGAGATTTGGAGACCCAGTGACTGTCAACTGCTCCACAACACGAGAAGATGTAATGGGGGCTGGCTGGGAGACTTCTGTTAACCCTGTGAATAAACCGAATAGTGCAACAGCAGTTTGGAATGTCAGCAGCCTCACTGTTTGGGATGTAGAGCCAAAATGCTTTATAAACTGCAGGAGTGAACCCCGTCAGTGTGTGGAAAAACCGGATCTGGTTATATACAGTAAGAGACTTTCATATAACATTAATCCGTGTGAACATTGTTTAAACTGTTTTAGAAATCATTCTAATTGACCAGAATGATGGCTAATGTGAATAAAGAAAAAAATAAACCCTATTGAGCCTGAGAATGTAATAATTAGTCGTACAGCGGACTCCAAACGTGTCAAAGTTTTGTATGTTCACTTGCAGAGTACCCAGAAAGCGTCTCCCTCATCGCTCCTGAGTTTATGAAGATCGGTGTAGAATCTAATATAACGTGCCAGGTCCTAGATGTGGCTCCTGCCAGATATCTCAGTGTGAAGCTGTATAAGGGAGATGAAGAGCTTGGCAATAGAAGCTT
>NW_024473726.1:0-43000 GCF_017654505.1 Polyodon spathula | reverse complement strand
TCTTATGTTCTTATGTTCTTATGTTCTTATGACACCATCCCTGATGGTGGGGAATGTGCCTAGGCCTGCTTCTTGGGCTCCTGCAGTAAGAAGCAGAGACTCTGCTGTTCTGGAGGCTGAGGGTGCAGACACTGGGTTGCCCCAGGAGGAGCACACCAAATCCAGGAAGTCCTGGCATAAGGGGAGGGCGGTCTGTGGGTGCCCTCTCTGCCCGGAACTCCTCCCTCTGTGACATGTGTGGCGAGTGCGGCAGGGTGCTCCTCACTGTGGCCTGCCCGATGGAGGTGGCTGGGTCCGATACGTCCGACCTGGACACCATGAAGGATAGCTCACCTGAGCTAGGAGGTCTAGGCAGAGGGGATGAGGAAGGAGACTGTGGGGTCTGGGGTTGCCCTGGGAAGGGGAGCGGTACCTGCGTGGTGACCTCCTGTCCCCTGGGGAAGGAAAGCGGTGCCTGCGCGGCGACTGTCTGTGCCCTGGTGAGCGTCCCCTTGAGTGGACCATCTCGCATCCGTTGAGAGGTGTATTCGCCTCTTTACCAGTGGTGGGGAAGGGGAGGGTGACCCTGTTGTGTGGGAGAGTTCCCTGGTCACTGCAGTTGTGCAGGAGAGTTCCCTGGTCACTGTAGTGGGGAAGGGGGGGGGGGGGGGGGGGTGTGGGGGGTCCTGGACCTCTGTGGAGGCACTTGGACCACAGACCTCATTCTCCCATGGCTTGAGGAGAGAGACTCTGCTGAGGATAGGGCTGCTCTCCATCGCTTAGTTCTCCTCGAGAACTTCCGACATGGAGAGCTGTCCAGCTCACCTGACAGTGCCTTGGCCACGTGCTCTGGCTCTAGGAACCTGGAGCAGGATCAGTGCTCGTCCTGCCTGGGCAATTTTGCCGCACACCGGTCACACTGGTGAAAACCAGCGGAGGATCCAGTCGACTGGACCGTAATCAAAATCTCATTGCTATCATCGTTTTTAGTGGTAGTATTGACAAATACTGTAATAATAAAGAAAATCAAAGAATAAACATATTACTAATATTAATAATTTAGCTAATGCTTTTATCCATGGTGACTTCCTTAAATTACTCCAGCAGCTTATATTGTTCATTTTGGATTGTCCTTTTACTATAGCGAACAAAAGACTTTGGACCCAAACAGGGTTGTTATAGCGAGGGTGTACTGTATTTAGTATTTGACTTGTATGCTTAATACACGACACTTGCACATTTTAATATATAATGTGTGCACATTTGTTATTTTCATTTTTGTTATTTTTCACCACACATAGTGTTCAACATTTAACAGAGGGCATAAAGAAGTTTGGATCAGAATCCAATATTATCCCTTACAAAAAGGTAACATACTGCAAGTACACTTGTGCCAGAATTGTCTGGTTTTAGTCTGGTTTTAATGTTGGTACCATTATTCTATCCTATTTTGGCACACATATACTTGCAGTATACAACTTTGTATATTCTTTTTGTAAATAATGCAACATAGTTCTCAAATATTGGACATTTCTTAGATTGTATCTTAATTCTCTTTTCCCAGATTCTGACAAATACTTCTGCTCTGGATCAAAAGGCTATAGTGGTCTGCGGCTCTCTGCGGCTGCCCGCCTGTGTGGATAACTATCAAAAAACTAGTAGAAACGAACTAAAACACAAGTCTGGGAAAAACAAATGGAAATCTGGAACTTTGATGTTGAAACAGTGTGTGAACCCTGAGATACTGTACCTATTATTGAGTACAGTGTACTTTGTACAAATCACAGTCCATACGTCAATTATGGCCAACTTGACATTTTTTTGGACAACCAAATGTCGACAATGGACTGCCCGAAGGGCAAGTACTATTACCAAAATTTTGCGAGCCCGAATAGTAATTCATCCCCTTTATTTTATGCTATGCATGTCCCGGTCTGAAACAAGGAAAATAGAATATGGTGCATGAGTACAGCAAGTGCACACCTTTCCGCTGTTGATGTTTAACGATTATATTTGTGTGAAACTGATAAATTATTTCAGCATGCATAGCAAATAAAAACAGTAGTAAACATGATGCTTTGTTCCAAGCAGACTGAATAGCTAATGAAATACATGTATATCAGTATTATTATGTGTGTGTATATCGCTTGCTTTTAACAACTGTCTATCTTTTAAAACAAATGTTTTGTAACTTTTGTCAGAAATCTGCAGTTTACGCTACAAGGACCGTTGTAAAAGAGGTAAACAAACACAGAAGGATTACTCAAACGTGGCATCTAAAAATAAAAATAAAAAAAGAAATCCTGTAAGGCGCAAAAATACATTCAAACATGAAGTTGCCTGCCATGGAAATCACGTGAATTGTTTGCATAACTAACAGAGTGTGAAAAAGCAGGAAGCAGAACAACCTATTTATTAATAAAATAACATTTTATTGAAAACTTAACAACTAAATGTGAATATTCATATAATAAAGTAGGGGTGCACAAGTGCATGGGGATGCAGTTTCTCATAGGTACAGCTATGCAGAAGTGAATCCCCTTACGTCACAAAGTGTGAGTGCGTTGTAAAGCCACGGCACTGAAAGGCTGCAGCATCTCACAGTGCCTACAAAAGGTACCACAAAATGTTCCTGTCAGGACAACTGAGGAAGTCAACATCTCTGCTCACTTTAACTAACAAAAACACTTATTCACTGCCAAACATGAACTACTTTAGATGTGTAATGGCTGCAGTATAGGATACTGACCTTAGGTTTAGGGTTTCAGCAGGGGGCAACTTCTCAGAGGGCTCGACATCTGTGCCGCCCCCACCCCTTCCCCCCCCCCCCCACGCCCCCCTCCCCCCCGACCCCACCCCCCCCCTCCCCCCCACCCTACCCCCCCCCCCCCGCCCCCCCCCTCCCGCCCCCCCCCCCCCCCCCCTCCCCCCCCCCCCCCCCCCCCTCCGCCCCCCCCACCCCCCCCCCCCCCCCCCCCGCTGACTCAGATATTCTTAGCTGCATTAGAATGCAGAACAAAGAAAAGCCCGTGGCCTGAATAAGGGACGAAATTAAGTGTGATACTATCAGTAGTCTCACATCACAGGACTGATACTATTAAAGGAGATTACCAGCTTTCCTACCCACCAAATAGTTGTTGAATTATATGACAATTCTGCACAGAAAACCAACAAACTCAAGTGAGACTTATTCATACTGTACTTTATACTCTAACACAGAAAGGCTTGTGTGCAAAAAACGTTTCCTTGTGTCCAATTTATTTTTCTACCTTAATAGAAAAGTATATTAAATATGAACGGTTTACAGTAGTACTATAGTAAATGTGAAATAAATGAAAGTGAAGTTGGTTTTTCGTCGTAACCGGTATGCCCCACGCATGCAGAGTGAGATACTGAAACAAACATAAAAAATTCAACTATCACCCCATGTCCTTGAGTTAACATGCTCCCAGCCAAGACCTCTTCCTGTAATCAGGGTTGCTGTACCTGGTATACACCCACGACTAAAGCAGACTGCAGTGAATTGGGTTACCCTCCAGACTGCTTAGTCATAGAAAAAAAATTAATGCTTGCAAATCAACTACCTTTGTTTGAGCTTGCTAACAACATTTTCAGCTCTGACTTCATTTACTGTACATTAACAGATGTTTGTGAGGTAGAGTGGAAAGTAGAAAAACTGTAGACTGCAGAATACAAACAGTATTTAACCACTTATATAAAATATAGAAAAATGATAAATATAACAATTAAAAAAAAATGTCATTCTGTTTCTTTCTAAAAGACTTCATACATCCTTTAGCAGTTTAGATGTTTCCCACTCAACTTCACCAGAAAGCAAAGTTTCACTTTATTCCTTTCTTTCCCTCTCTTTCCTACTTAATTCTAACTTTACTTGGTGACAGTTAATCCATTTACACCTATGCAAGGTAAATGTCTAATACATGCAAATTCAGAATACACATATTCATCTTGATGGGACCATAACAGAACATTTACATTTGAGGGTGTAGAGTGTAGATGACACTACCCACAGATATAAGGATTGTGAACCAAAAGTATTTCTAAATAACACAATATGCACGACAATATAAGGGACTCTTTAGACCGCTCGTGGGGGCTTGCTATATTTTGATCTTTTATTTTTTTTTATTTTTTATATTAGGCTAATATTTTATTTTAGTGTGCTTTGGCTTGGCTTTTTAAATTTTTTATTAATGATTATATTATTATTGTTTTTAATTTAATTTATTATTTTATATTTTAATATTTTTATTCTAACTTTAAAATATTTTTTATTTTGGCTTTTTTTTTTTATTTTTTAATTTTTCTAATATTTATTTTTATATATTTATTCTTTTTATTATTTCTATACTTTAATAATATATAGGGGCATATTATCTATCTCTATTTTAAGTTAAAGTTTTTATTTATTTTGTATTTTTTTTTTTTTTAATTTATATTATATTTTTATTATGGGGGCGGTGGCTATAGCTTTTTTTTTTTTTGCAATATTATTATTAATAGATTCACAGAGTTTTCGCGTCTTATGTAGTAAGTGTTTAATATTTATTAGTTTGGTTTAGTTCTGTTATAATGTATTACTAGTTATTATTCTTATTTTGTTTATATTTTTATTTTATTTAATGGAATCCTTTTTTACAATTATAAATACCCAGATTTAACAATATCGGTTCTGCTCTTCTTTGCACTCTATCTGTTCTTGTTTGGAATTTATAATAAGCTGAGTGTTTTGTAGTGAACCAGAACTGATACGAATCTAATAAATTATTATGTTTTTGTTTCTGTTATTTTTTTTTTTTATGGTGTGGTATAATTTTGTAATTTCATAAAAAAAACAAAAGCGGCCCTTCAAACAAACGTTTGGAATGCCTCACCACCCAATTAGGACTGCGAATCCTGGTGACGTAGTTACCTCAAACACTTTATCAAGGGTCATGAGCTTTCAATAGCGGTATGAGCGACTATAATTTACAGAGGATCTATGCTCTTTGATTCATTTATAGACAAACCGGGAGTACCCCGTATTTAATTTGTTCTACATTAATATCCGACCACTGTGTGCCAAATGCACTATATCTGTGCGTATCCCCCTACGTGTGTGTGCACGACGTGCCGCACCTCCTGTGTGCACATGCGTCATATCGCAGGATGCTCTTATAGAGTGAAGTACGATATTGGTACCATCTATTAGTATCAAGTCCTCGCTGTGTCCCCCACCTGTCACCCCTGGCCCCTTTGTGCCCCACACCAGTCCGCCCCCCTACCACCCCATGAGTGTCCCCAGCATAGCCGCCCCCCCCTGCGCCAGTGTTCTGCCCCTCCCCCCCCCGCGGGTTGTGCCGCGCCCGGTGTGGTGTCTCGCAGCGGAAGACTTTTCCGGTGGCGTGTTCCCGTGCCACCGTGTCATTGGGAACCCTACCCTCTCCCTCTCCTTCTTCCCGCCCAGTGCCTATGTTGTCAGTGAGACCGGAGAAGCGCGACCGAGCACGTAGGAGACGGCGGTCACGCCGGCCTCCATGATATGACAGTAGACTATTTCTGAGTCTCAGGCAGTAAGGACGATACTATGTTGTGTACATACCTACCGCTATCATCACAATGTAGCCTTCGCCAGCATCCACATTATTAACTATTGTATAGTCCTCCATTAATATTGATATTTATAGCAGCCTAAACAGTCTTCATATTTCACTGGTCCCAGTCCGAAAGAAGGCGGGTGTCACTCAAGTTATGTTGCATTACCTCAGTAAACTGGACGACTTTCTGCTAATATCATATAATTTGTCATTTGACATAGTAGAGACTGTTACACTGCCCTCCAGACTGTTAAGAGTGATTCATCAGGTTTTTTAAAAAAATAGAAAAAAAAGATTACATAATATTAGTCTAGCTCCATTATCAGTGGTTGTGCGACATGATCGTCCAACTACATTGCAGGGATGGGCCGCAACCGGGGTTTGCCACTCGTCCTATTTTTGTGTTGTCTGCGTGGGTATAGTTTGTGGTCTACCTATACCGTGATATATAATTAGTCATCTAACTAGTTAAGCAGTTAGGTTAAGCTATGATACGACAAGGACATAATTACTGATCATATAGCCCCTGTGATTGCAGATCACGCGTCGCTCTCGGATCTAAAACATACCAAAGGGACTGTACTCACGTCTCCATTGAGAGGTTGAGCTTACCTGCTAGATCAGTACTTCTAGGTGATTTTTCTTGTGACAGAGACAATGGTTAAAGCCGGACTGTCCCCTAATCCACCGAGCATATTTATGTCAACATGAAGACACAGTTATCAATGCAACAAAACGCAATTCATCAGTTGTGATTTCCTTAATCTAACACTATCTGATGTTCCTATTGGTGTTGAGAGAGGGATGTGGATCTGCTTATGCGGTTGTTTTTGGGGACTGGTGTCAAAAGATCCTGGAAGGGGAGGATTATTTTATTAATATAATCCATTATCATATGCTTTGCAGTTATCCAGGGTTATCAGTTGTGGGGCATCCTCGGAGAAAGGAATCGGAAGCAGGTTAGGTAGATCTCGTTTTGCATGCGTAAGTTCCCTAAGGTAAACCATTGGTGTTGTGTTGACGTTTTTATTCCAGTGATCACTTTTTTGTTAATCATATTTTTAAGGTAATTTTCCATGTTGGGACTATTATATTGTTTTCCTAGAGGTTTTTGCTGATCTTATGAATTTGGATGAAGTCAGGCTTTATTGATCTTTGCTTGAGTCAGTTACCTGCCCGGTTCTTAGTTTGTTCCCTTTTTTGGGTGTATTATTCTTTGTGATTATGTTTGGCAATTTTCCAGTCTGTGCGGGGGTTAAAACCCTGTTTGGTGGTTTCAAGAGAGAGGGGGAGGGGACTGTTGCATGGCAGGATCTCTCGTGGTTGGTTAGCGATGTGTTTGTGACTAAAATCTCTTCCTTGTCTTGCGTACTATGGGGAGGAATCTAGAGTCTGGCGCCAGGGGGGGATTTGGGGATTTTGTTTACGTTTTGAAGGGCAGCTCATAGTCCCATTTAAATCGATAGGTGGAGAGTATGCTGTTATTAGTATTTTTTTTGCCTTGGTGCCTTTGCGGTTTGGGGCTTCTGCTGTGTTGTCGTTTGTGGTTATTATGCTTTTCTGTGTTATTTTTTTGTAGTCCTTCTACGGCAAGACTTACTGTATCATTTTTCTCTTTAGTTAGTCCTTATATTGTATATGATAGATCCGAAATGAGCTATGAACCATAAATTGTAAGAAATTTGAAAAGACAAAGCGCCTTGTGCGAGAGTCGACTCAGACTGTAGATTCTTGGTGTAGTGAAAGCCGTGTGGGAAATCAATTTAATTGTTGTATGTGTTGCACTGATTTTCCTTTGCATCGGAATCATTGTGTGATGAGATCTGATTTTGTCGCAGTTTGCTATCTGCCTTAGATCGCAAAAAATCTATCTCTATTTGTTTATCTATTTTTTATTATATCACACCGATCCATCTATTCAGATGTACTCCTTGCTTGTTGTGTTCGTATTTTGTCATATTTGGACAATAGACACTACTAAACATAAAAAAAATAAAAACATTTTTGGAATTGGTTTCGCCCCCCTGACACTTAAGCAATGTTTCCATATTTATAATTTTCTCTTGTTGGTGCAGATAATGCTGTGAGGTGAGCCTTGCGGACACAATTATTCTGACCTGCATTATTGAAATGTATGTCAGTCTAGGTGTTGCTCTGTGGTTTGTGTGCTTGTGTAATCTCCTCTAGCTTTATTTCATTGTTTTTTATCTGTCTTTTTGAGTCGCGCGCTTCCCTGTTTTTGATTTTTATTTTCTGTCTGTCGTTCTTTTCGTGGACGTAGCCGCCCCTACACCAGTCAAAGTGGACGGCTGCAGTGAGGGCAGAAAAAGCAGCGAGCCAGCAACAGGTAAGTCGCCAGCTCGCATGCAATCACTCTCTTCTTATCTCCTTTCGGTTCCTGCTACCTCCCTGAGTATGTTAGAGTTTGCAGAGCGCGGGAGCTTCAAGTGTGAGAACTTACCCGCAAAGAAGACGGGGGACATACACGTTCACCTACAAGCGGAGTTATAACGCTTCAGACACAACAGATAATAACAAATAAATTAATTTGATCAAGTATATAACAATATCAACAACCAATCAAAATACTATTTGGACTATGGCATATTTCATTGTGCAAGGCTTATACGATCAATTGTCCTAACCAGGCAGAAGTGTAAAATATTGATAAATTATTTTGATTTTATTGGAACATTGACCTTAGGGGCTTTTTTTCATCACTTTTTTAATTTTCTGAAATAATAAACTTATTATCTAAACTTCATAATTAAAAATCCTTAATTCCAAATAATGGATATTTTCCTAATATATACAACAGCACGAAAGACATTTGGAAAGATGACTGAGGTTAGTAATTGTCTAAGAGAGAGACAAATGGCAAAATTGTAGATGAAGGAAAAAAAATAGAAAATATATAAAATGTTTACTTTTCACGAGTTTTTACAAAGGAAGATACTGAAAAAATGCCCCACATGTCATCCAGTTCATATGCAGTTTTAAATAACTTTAGTATAACTGAGGCAGAAGTGTAAAGGGGACTAAGGAGCTCTTAAGATAAAGCAATTCCACTTTTCTGGGATCCGGATGGAGCGTTTTTCTCCCCAGTATTTTGTACGCAAAGAAAGAAAGAAGTTAATTTACAAAATCTCGCTCAACGCATAGGATCATTGCAGCAACCCCCCGTTTCTTTGACACCGGGGTGTACCGACAGGACTGGAAAATTGCAAACGTAATACCAAACCACAAAAATGGAGACAAAACCGAACCAGGTAACTAAAGAACAATAAGCCTGACTTCTATTATAAGTAAACTTATAGGAACTATAATAAGATCCAAAATGGAAAAAATTTTGGACCAAGAGATTACCTATATGGTAACGGGTACTGGGGAGGACAGTCAACATGTTTAGGAAAGGGGAGAGTCGTCTTGCCTAACTCACCTGCTTGATTTGTTTTGAGGACGCAACATCGATAATGGATAATTGCCAAAGCACTATGACTATGTTTATTTAGATTTCATAGGATGTAGATTTCCAGAAAGATTTTGACAAAATCCCACACAAAAGATTAATTCTCAAAACTGAACGCAGTAGGGATTCAAGGAAAAGCATGTACATGGATTAGGGAGTGGTTAACATGTAGAAAACAGAAAGTACTGATTAGAGGAGAAACCTCAGAATGGAGTGTGGTAACCAGCGGTGTACCACAGGGATCAGTATTAGGTCCTCTGCTATTCCTAATCTACATTAATGATTTAGATTCTGGTATAGTAAGCAAACTTGTTAAATTTGCAGACGACACAAAAGTAGGAGGAGTGGCAAACACTGTTGCAGCAGCAAAGGTCATTCAAAATGATCTAGACAAGATTCAGAACTGGGCAGACACATGGCAAATGACATTTAATAGAGAAAAGTGTAAGGTACTGCACGCAGGAAATAAAAATGTACATTATAAATATCATATGGGAGATATTGAAATTGGAGAAGGAATCTATGAAAAAGACCTAGGAGTTTTTGTTGACTCAGAAATGTCTTCACTTCATCTAGACAAATGTGGGGAAGCTATAAAAAAGGCTAACAAGATGCTCGGATACATTGTGAAAAGTGTTGAATTTAAATCAAGGGAAGTAATGTTAAAACTGTACAATGCACTAGTAAGACCTCATCTTGAATATTGTGTGCAGTTCTGGTCACCTCGCTATAAAAAAGATATTGCTGCTCTAGAAAGAGTGCAAAGAAGAGCGACCAGAATTATTCCGGGCTTAAAAGGCATGTCATATGCAGACAGGCTAAAAGAAATGAATCTATTCAGTCTTGAAAAAAGAAAACTACACAGCGACCTAATTCAAGCATCAAAATTCTAAAAGTTAATGTTGTTTTGTTTGAAGTGACACCTGGGATTCCTTCAAGATAGCTGCTTTGATGATGATTCGGCTCAATAAGCTCAAGTAACAAACCAAACGAGAAGATGGGCCAAGTGTAAAAATGCTAGCCTCTTAGCGTTTGTAAACTTGCCTTTATGTATCCCTTATTTGTGTTGAGTAACACCACTGGTACCACACTCCATTCGAGGTTGTTCGCTCCTAACAGTACTTTTGTTTTCTAAATGTTAACGACATCGCCTAATCATGTGTACACTGCGTTTCCTGAATTTCATACTAGCTTCGGTTTGAGAATTAAATTCTTTGGGGCGGGGGCTTGCCCAAAACTTTCTGGAGAAAATCTAAATATATAAAAATCGTCATATGCTTTGCAATTATCCATTATTGAAGTTGCATCCTCAAAAAAATCAAGCCAATTAGTTAGACACGATCTCCCTTTCTGAAAACCATGTTGACTGTCTCCCATCCCGAGCCCAGCTGGACCCTGTTTGACTTCGTTGTTACCATATACAGTAGGTAATTTTCCATTTTGGATCTTATTATTTTTTCCATAAGTTTGCATATAATAGAATTCTGGCTTACTGGTCTGTAGTTACCTGTTGCAGTTTTGTTTCCCTTTTTGTGGATCGGTTTGACGTTTGCAATTTTCCAGTCTGTCGGTACAACCCCTGTGTTAAGAGACTGCTGCATGATCTTGGTTAGAAGTTTGTTTTTGTATGATGTGCTTCTTCATTTTCTTTGATCGTTACTACGGCGGATCTCATACGTGCCCCATCGGGAGGGGTTTTGTTTATTTTAAGAGCTCCTAGTCACTTTAACAATTCTGCCTCAGTTATGCTAAAGTTATTTAAAAACTGGATAGGAACTGGACGACATATGGGGCATGTTGTCAGTATCTTCCTTTGTAAAAACTTGTGAAAAGTAATCATTTAACATATTTGCTATTTTTTTTCTTCATCTACGATTTTGCCATTTGTATCTCTTAAACATTTAATCTCCTCTTTGAATGTTCTCTTGCTGTTGTAATATTGGAAAAACATTTTGGAATTGGTTTTAGCTCCCTTAGCAATGTTCATTTCTATTTCTCTCTTGGCCTTTCTAACTTCCTTTTTGACTTGCGTTTGCAGTTCTGTGTACTCTTTCTGCGTACTTTCTTTTTGGTCCTTTTTTAATGCTCTGTAAAGTGCCTTTTTTCGCTGAATATTTTTTTTTAATTGATCTATTAAACCATTTTGGCAATTTAGTTTTACATTTAGATTTGTCTACTTTAGGGATGTAATTGTTTTGCGCCTCTAGTACTACATTTTTGAAGAACAACCATCCTTCTTCTGTGGGTGTTTTCTCTATTTTACTCCAATCTACTTCTGTTAGTCTCTGTTTCATACCTTCATAGTTTGCTTTTCTAAAATTGTAAACCTTAGCTTTAGTCTTTACTTTTGGGGATTTAAAAAACACTTCAAATGAGACCATGTTGTGGTCTGAGTTTGCCAGTGGTTCTCTGACCTCTGTTTTAGTTATTCTATCTTCGTTATTTGAAAAGACTAAATCAAGGCATGCCTCCCCTCTAGTCGGTGCCTTGACAAATTGTGTTAGGAAGCAGTCATTTGTCATTTCCACCATTTCTATTTCATCCTTCGCACTACCCACCGGGTTTTCCCATTTTATATGGGGGAAGTTGAAATCCCCCATTAGTATGGCTTCTCCTTTGCTACACACATTTCTAATGTCATTGTATAACAGATTATTGTGCTCACCGTCTGAATCTGGCGGTCTATAGCATGCTCCTATTATTATGCCTTTTGAATTTTTGTCCGTTATTCTGACCCATATTGATTCAGTTTTATTTTCTTTGTCCAGGTTTAACAACTGGGTTTCAAGACTGTTTTTATTTTGCTCACAGTCTGAATCTGGCGGTCTATAGCATGCTCCTATTAATATGCCTTTTGAATTTTTGTCTGTTATTCTGACCCATATTGATTCGTTTTTGTTTTCTTTGTCCAGGTTTAACACCTGGGCTTCAAGACTGTTTCTTATGTATAGCGCTACCCCTCCTCCTCTTCTGTCCTGCCTGTCTTTTCCTATACAGTGTATACCCACAAATATTAAATTCGTCCCCATCACTCTCAGACAACCACGTTTCTGTAACACCTATCACATCATAGTTACCTGTTAGTGCAGTAGCTTCAAGTTCTAGAATTTTGTTTCTGATACTTCTAGCATTTAGATAAATACATTTAATGGTTGTCTTACCTGAGTTGTTGTTCTTGTTTTGATGCGGTTTCCATTCTGTCTTTTTGTTGATTTCTCCCCCCCTTCTTTTCTAGTTTAAATGCTTCCGAACCTGCTCGAGGATCTTTTCTCCAAGTAGATTGGTTCCCTTGTTATTTAAATGCAGTCCATCCCGTCTATACAGATGGTCCTCGTTGTAGAATGTGGTCCAATGATCAAGATAGGTGAAGCCTTTCCGTGTGCACCACGTCTTCAGCCATGCGTTTTGATTAATTATTTCCAGCTGTCCATATGGTCCTTTGCAAGGTGCCGGTAGTATACCAGAAAATACCACAGTTTTGTTTTCTCTTTTAATTTCCTTCCTAGCTCTCTGAATTTGTTTTGCAGGGATTTTGGTCTGTCTCTTCCAATGTTGTTTGTACCAATGTGGACGACTACTACCGGGTCATCTCCTGTTCGTTCCAGGAGCCTGTCCACATTCTTAGTGATGTGCTTGACCGAGGCTCCTGGAAGGCAGCACACTGTTGTAGTAAGGGGGTCCAAACTGCGAATTGAACTTGCTGTGTTTCTCAATATGGAGTCCCCAACAATCATGACCTCCCTTCTTTTTGCTGTCTGGTCACCACTGTCAATAGGGTCCTGGATGTTGTTCCTTTCATTCTCTTGTTGTTGGTTCTGCTCATCAAAATTCTGAAGTGACTCAAATCTGTTGGTTGTTTTGATTTCTGGTGGTTGTGTTTGAGGAAGTTTCTTTTTTTCCCTGCTTCTGCCTACCTGAACCCAGCTGTTCTGACCTTCTATCTCCCTGGTGGCTTTCAGACTTCTGGTATCGTGACCCCGCCCCCTTCCTGGGTGGCTGATTTTCGACTGACCCTGGAATGAACTGCCCAGCCATCCATTCCGGGGCTCTCTGCTCCAGTTATACAGTGTCCTCACAGGTCAGGAGGGAGATTGTTGATTAGGATTCATTCACTCTCTGTCACACATACTCATCAGTTACAGGTGCCTGCCATGTAACACATGGTAACATAGGGACAAGTAAGAGAGAGCGCCATCTAGTGATCTGACACTTTTGATCAAGTTTCCTTCTCTTGTTTTGTTAGTAACACACTGCTGTGCACTACTTGCTGCTGGTGTATATAATAATAAAGACACTCTACTCTGGCCTATAGTAAATATGCATCTGACAGGCAGCTCCTGAACTCATAGTCAAAGCATCTTAACACAGACTTACCAAATAATACAAACACAAGATTTGAGTCATTTCAGTAAGAACCCTGTGAATGATTGTAAAGGTGTGGGAAGAGTCAAAACAAAGCAAGACAATGTCACTTAATAATAATAATCCTTCATTAACTTGGACACACGCATGGGGTTTAGTAAACTGACAGATCTGTTGCTGTAGTTCAGTATTCATACTGATTCCAGTGTTCACAGTGAAGAGAAGAAAGCAGACTTGAGTTGTGAATTCAGTTCAATAATGGGTGTGATAAGTGTAACAGGGAGAAGGCTGGACACACACTGCCAACCACACACAGCACAGGTGAGCATCTTAACCCCTATGCAAGAGCCAGGCTCTTCTGCATGTGTGATTATACAGCTTTTAACCTCATCTCACCAGCAGGGGTCATAATGGCAGTGCATCACACAACACTGCCCATTACACTGGCAGCACAATTATCTATTAGTTCATTAATTGTGATCCATAAGGGTGAATGATTCTGTTCTTTTGCAATAGAGGTCTATGTCGAGTGGTAATAACTAAATTAAATCAATAAATACAGTAGGAATGTTTTCTGGCAGTATCAGAAATTGTAACATTACAATTGAAATGACAAGCACTGACACAGACCTGTGAAAAAGAAGAGATTAAAAGATAGCAGAGCAGAGGACTGGACCCACACTGCAGAGCTTCCTGCCTCCCACACGAAGCATGGCTTTCACACCACTATCCATCTCCTCAGCTAGCACACCCTACAAACTGACACCTCCTCAGCTAGCACACCCTACAAACTGACACCTCATCAACTAGTACACCCTACACACTGACACCTTCTCAGCTAGTACACCCTACACACTGACACCTCCTCAGCTAGCACACCCTACAAACTGACACCTCCTCAGCTAGTACACCCTACACACTGACACCTTCTCAGCTAGTACACCCTATACAGCGACACCTCCTCAGAGTACATCCTACACACTGACAACTCCTCATAGTACACCCTACAAACTGACACCTCCTCAGCTAGCACACCCTACAAACTGACACCTCATCAGCTAGTACACCCTACACACTGACACCTCCTCAGCTAGTACACCCTACACACTGACACCTCCTCAGCTAGTACACCCTACACACTGACACCTCCTCAGAGTACACCCTACACACTGACACCTCCTCAGCTAGTACACCCTACACACTGACACCTCCTCAGCTAGTACACCCTACACACTGACACCTCCTCAGAGTACACCCTACACACTGACACCTCCTCAGCTAGTACACCCTACACACTGACACCTCCTCAGAGTACACCCTACACACTGACACCTCCTCAGAGTACACCCTACACACTGACACCTCCTCAGAGTACACCCTACACACTGACACCTCCTCAGAGTACACCCTACACACTGACACCTCCTCAGCTAGCACACCCCACACACTGACACCTCCTCTACACCCTGACACCTCCTCAGAGTACACCCTACACACTGACACCTCCTCAGAGTACACCCTACACACTGACACCTCCTCAGCTAGTACACCCTACACACTGACACCTCCTCAGAGTACACCCTACACACTGACACCTCCTCAGAGTACACCCTACACACTGACACCTCCTCAGCTAGTACACCCTACACACTGACACCTCCTCAGAGTACACCCTACACACTGACACCTCCTCAGCTAGTACACCCTACACACTGACACCTCCTCAGCTAGTACACCCTACACACTGACACCTCCTCAGAGTACACCCTACACACTGACACCTCCTCAGCTAGTACACCCTACACACTGACACCTCCTCAGCTAGTACACCCTACACACTGACACCTCCTCAGCTAGTACACCCTACACACTGACACCTCCTCAGCTAGTACACCCTACACACTGACACCTCCTCAGCTAGTACACCCTACACACTGACACCTCCTCAGAGTACATCCTACACACTGACACCTCCTCAGAGTACACCCTACACACTGACACCTCCTCAGCTAGTACACCCTACACACTGACACCTCCTCAGCTAGTACACCCTACACACTGACACCTCCTCAGCTAGTACACCCTACACACTGACACCTCCTCAGAGTACTACAGACATAACAAGTGGCCAAACATTAAACAAATAAATAGAGTGCTTGCCCTCCAGCATGACTTAGCAATTTAGTCTTTCTTTCTTTCTTTCATTTTATTATTTTACCTCCGTCTCCAATCCCCGGTTCTCCACTCACGAACACACAACCCCAAGTGAGTGAAAACATGTTGCTTTTATGCATGCTGTACCAAGACTCGATTGCTAATCAATCATTCAATTGGAGTCTCGGTACAACTGCACGTGAATTAATAAAAGTGCAATTCCCCGTGCTCACATATTATTACGTTTTACCTGCACATGAAGCTTAATTTACAAACATACATGTGAAACTTGTGTTCAATAACCCATATATTATTCCCATGTACTAACTACAATACACCACATTAACATAACATACATGACACAATAAATAGCCCAGGGACGGGGCCCTTGCCCCACAACCCCTCTATTTAATCAACTGTCATGAACTGGGAGACCAAAAGTCACAACATCTGCCCAAGAGTGATAGATCATTTTGAAGCATCTTCGTGATGTCATTTGTTAATCGGCACAATAAAAAGTCACTGCACCTACTTTAAAACGATTTGTCATTATTTGATCAAATTGAGTGAATTTTATCCAAATACAAGTGATACGTTTTTTTAATGCACAATATAAGTGATACGTTTCATTTGATGCTCAATAATATATCTAGATGTCTATATATATATATATATATATATATATATATATATATATATATATATATATATATATTAGACCCAATGAATATATATATCTACTTTGAATATAAATCTACTTTTATGTAATAAACATTTTAACTGCTGTTTCCTGGCCTTGTGTTTGAGGGTGGGGCTGGTCTATTATTTTAGATCCTAGCCTAGGAGTGATGCAGTGCATGAAAGAAGCAGAGAATTGTAATCCGGTTTGGAAATGATTTGATTTATAGGTTCCAGGTCTAGCTACCAAAGACTAATAATGCCCTGGCAATACACAGCAATGTGTACTGCATGGGGTAAATAACAATGGGGTTGCAGTCCCAAATAATAAACAATAATATCCACCTCACAATAATACGTACATGGTCACCTGTCTTGGGTGCGTGAACTAGTGCTCATGGTGGGTGATACAAGTTTATTTCGTGGCAGTGGTGAAGTGCTGTTCCAGTTTTGCGCTGGCCTAAGGCAACAGCTCCGGAAACATGTTAGCCGTCTGGCAATTTACAAACAAGAGAAATTACAACAAAACTCACAAAACTGGTACCTTCTCTGGGGTCTCTCCCAGTCCTTCTAGGTTCTAATACAAACCAATGCGAAGGAACAGATTATGATTCTCTGTCCCCTTTTATGCTGTCACACATGACCCCTTGATAAACGAGTGCAACCGCCTCGCCAATCTACAGCTGCCACATCGTTTCCCTTCCGGGTCAATGCATTATTGCAATGGAGTCTCACCCCTTTCCAGGCTGGCCGACTTGAACCCTGGGAAAGAACTGTCAGCCAGCCCGTCCAGGGAACTCTGTTCTCACTGCTTAGCGCCCTCACAGGTCAGGAGGGAGAATTACTACCAAGAATCATTGTATTTCTGTCACAGAGTGATATTGTCAGTAATCATTTGTTCTGGTTATTTATTTATCTATATGGCTTTGGAGTTAGGCTGCACGCTTGTAGTCAAAGAATTGTGACCTACTACACTGCATTCCTTATTCATGCATTTGTTTTATTCTTAGCTTGCTAGGGAGAGGCTTTTTTATTTATTTATTGCATTTATATAGCTCTTTTTATACAAAAGTATCATAAAGCACAGTACAGCACATAGCAGAAAAAAAGAACAAATCACAATACATTTGTATAGCATATCACAAATACAACTGCACAGTCAGATCATTTAAATAGCAGTATACACATACTAGAGGCGCAAAACAATTACATCCCTAAAGTAGACAAATCTAAATGTAAAACTAAATTGCCAAAATGGTTTAATAGATCAATTAAAAAAAATATTCAGCGAAAAAAGACACTTTACAGAGCATTAAAAAAGGACCAAAAAGAAAGTACACAGAAAGAGTACACAGAACTGCAAATGCAAGTCAAAAAGGAAGTTAGAAAGGCCAAGAGAGAAATAGAAATGAACATTGCTAAGGGAGCTAAAACCAATTCCAAAATGTTTTTCCAATATTACAACAGCAAGAGAACATTCAAAGAGGAGATTAAATGTTTAAGAGATACAAATGGCAAAATCATAGAGGAAGAAAAAAAAATAGCAAATATGTTAAATGATTACTTTTCACAAGTTTTTACAAAGGAAGATACTGACAACATGCCCCACATGTCATCCAGTTCCTATCCAGTTTTAAATAACTTTAGCATAACTGAGGCAGAAGTGTTAAAGGGACTAGGAGCTCTTAAAATAAACAAATCCCCTGGGCCGGATGAGATCCTCCCAGTAGTACTCAAAGAAATGAAAGAAGTAATTTACAAACCGCTAACCAAGATCATGCAGCAGTCTCTTGACACAGGGGTGGTACCGACAGACTGGAAAATTGCAAACGTAATACCGATCCACAAAAAGGGAAACAAAACTGAACCAGGTAACTACAGACCAGTAAGCCTGACTTCTATTATATGCAAACTTATGGAAACTATAATAAGATCCAAAATGGAAAATTACCTATATGGTAACAGGGTACTGGGAGACAGTCAACATGGTTTTAGGAAAGGGAGATCGTGCCTAACTAACTTGCTTGATTTTTTTGAGGATGCAACATCGATAATGGATAATTGCAAAGCATATGACATGGTTTATTTAGATTTCCAGAAAGCTTTTGACAAAGTCCCGCACAAAAGATTAATTCTCAAACTGAACGCAGTTGGGATTCAAGGAAACACATGTACATGGATTAGGGAGTGGTTAACATGTAGAAAACAGAAAGTACTGATTAGAGGAAAAACCTCAGAATGGAGTGTGGTAACCAGCGGTGTACCACAGGGATCAGTATTAGGTCCTCTGCTATTCCTAATCTACATTAATGATTTAGATTCTGGTATAGTAAGCAAACTTGTTAAATTTGCAGACGACACAAAAGTAGGAGGAGTGGCAAACACTGTTGCAGCAGCAAAGGTCATTCAAAATGATCTAGACAAGATTCAGAACTGGGCAGACACATGGCAAATGACATTTAATAGAGAAAAGTGTAAGGTACTGCACGCAGGAAATAAAAATGTACATTATAAATATCATATGGGAGATATTGAAATTGGAGAAGGAATCTATGAAAAAGACCTAGGAGTTTTTGTTGACTCAGAAATGTCTTCATCTAGGCAATGTGGGGAAGCTATAAAAAAGGCTAACAAGATACTCGGATACATTGTGAAAAGTGTTGAATTTAAATCAAGGGAAGTAATGTTAAAACTGTACAATGCACTTGTAAGACCTCATCTTGAATATTGTGTGCAGTTCTGGTCACCTCGCTATAAAAAAGATATTGCTGCTCTAGAAAGAGTGCAAAGAAGAGCGACCAGAATTATTCCGGGCTTAAAAGGCATGTCATATGCAGACAGGCTAAAAGAATTGAATCTGTTCAGTCTTGAACAAAGAAGACTACGTGGCGACCTAATTCAAGCATTCAAAATTCTAAAAGGTATTGACAGTGTCGACGCAAGGGACTTTTTCAGCCTGAAAAAAGAAACAAGGACCAGGGGTCACAAATGGAGTTTAGAAAAAGGGGCATTCAGAACAGAAAATAGGAGGCACTTTTTTACACAGAGAATTGTGAGGGTCTGGAATCAACTCCCCAGTAATGTTGTTGAAGCTGACACCCTGGGATCCTTCAAGAAGCTGCTTGATGAGATTTTGGGATCAATAAGCTACTAACAACCAAACGAGCAAGATGGGCCGAATGGCCTCCTCTCGTTTGTAAACTTTCTTATGTTCTTATGTTCTTATGTTCTAATACAAAAGCAGCAATTTTAAAGTTACATTAAAACCCACTAAGATAAGAAAGCCAATTTATAAAAGTGTGTTTTTAGTCTTGACTTAAACTGTAACAGTCACACCTTTCCTGATAAATAGGTGCTAATCCATTCAGGGCCGTGTAATTTAACAGCCAAATCTTACAATCAATTCTATACTGCACAGGGAGCCAATGCAAGGAGCCCAAAACAGGGGTAATATGTTCACGTTCCCTGGTTTTAGTCAGAATTTTAGTGGTCGTATTTCGAACAAGCTGCAAGAGCGATACCACACATTTTGGGACACAGAAAAAAAGTTAATTACTATAATCAATTCTAGATGAAACAAAGACATGCACTAGTCTCTCGACATCAGTTTGGCTATATTTCTCAAATGTAAAAAGGTAAGTAATTTTCCTAATATAAGTCTGAAATGACAGTCACAAATGATCTCATAGATGACCCCCAAACTCTTAATTTCTTTTTAAAAGTGCAGTCAAGTGTAGAAAACCAAGTCAACGTGTGATAACTCAAATGCAAGTGTGGTGCATGCATGCTTCCCTTTGATTTATAATACGTTGACTTGGTTTCCTACACTTGACTACACTTTTACCATGAAACTACCATGAACACCCCTCATGACATTTCCACAAGACACCATCTCAAAATATATAGTTTGAATTACAACCAAGTCTTTAAAACCAGAAGATATCACTCTAACTGTCCTCAAATCAGATGGATAACCAGCAGCATGTTTGATAAAGCACTCAGCAATAATACTTACATATCAGTAAGAGGAGTTCACAAGCCTGCATTCTGTCTGGAGACACTTTCACAAAGCTGAGCTCAATGTAGAAACTTGACAGCTTTGAAGTTATAAATATACAGGTTCCTCTATTTATTAAATGACCACAAACCTAGTTCTAATATATCTTATTCTGTCATGTGATAGAACACAGCCACGTGATCTCATTTCATGGAAAATTTATTTTTACATTTAGAATATAACAGTTTCATTATATTTAAGAAGCTAAAACATTAGTTCACCTACCGTAAACCTGGTTCCCTGAAAGAGATGATGGCCACCAAACATTGTTATGGGATACACTCCTATTGGCAGGTGTCACTGAGCTCTTTCTATCAAAGCTGCTGATAGGCCCCCTCCCCTTGGTGTCACGCAGGGGAGCCTCGCCCTCTTTTCATGACAAAACCGTGATGTCGACCGATGCGACCTTGCGGTTGGTGGCCATCTTCTCTTTCAGGGAACCGGGTTTATGGCAGGTAAACTAACGTTCCCTTTCAATTTGAAGATGGTCACCAAAACATTGTTATGGGAAAACGAGTACCAGAGCCGTCGCGAGGGAGAAAAGAATGGCAGCCTATGAGGGACACTTAGTCCTGCCTGCCCAAGGTCAGCGGCGTGAGCGCGCAACCTCAAATGAGTGGATTGAAACACTTCTCTACACAGAGAGTGCTGAGGGGATGGAATGGGTTTGCTTGTCATGTTGAGTGGATTGAAACACTTCTCTACAGAGAGTGCTGAGGGGATGGAATGGGTTTGCTTGTCATGTTGAGTGGATTGAAACACTTCTCTACAGAGAGTGCTGAGAGGATGGAATGGGTTTGCTTGTCATGTTGAGTGGATTGAAACACTTCTCTACACAGAGAGTGCTGAGGGGATGGAATGGGTTTGCTTGTCATGTTGAGTGGATTGAAACACTTCTCTACACAGAGAGTGCTGAGGGGATGGAATGGGTTTGCTTGTCATGTTGAGTGGATTGAAACACTTCTCTACACAGAGAGTGCTGAGGGGATGGAATGGGTTTGCTTGTCATGTTGAGTGGATTGAAACACTTCTCTACACAGAGAGTGCTGAGGGGATGGAATGGGTTTGCTTGTCATGTTGAGTGGATTGAAACACTTCTCTACAGAGAGTGCTGAGGGGATGGAATGGGTTTGCTTGTCATGTTGAGTGGATTGAAACACTTCTCTACACAGAGAGTGCTGAGGGGATGGAATGGGTTTGCTTGTCATGTTGAGTGGATTGAAACACTTCTCTACACAGAGAGTGCTGAGGGGATGGAATGGGTTTGCTTGTCATGTTGAGTGGATTGAAACACTTCTCTACACAGAGAGTGCTGAGGGGATGGAATGGGTTTGCTTGTCATGTTGAGTGGATTGAAACACTTCTCTACACAGAGAGTGCTGAGGGGATGGAATGGGTTTGCTTGTCATGTTGAGTGGATTGAAACACTTCTCTACACAGAGAGTGCTGAGGGGATGGAATGGGTTTGCTTGTCATGTTGAGTGGATTGAAACACTTCTCTACACAGAGAGTGCTGAGGGGATGGAATGGGTTTGCTTGTCATGTTGAGTGGATTGAAACACTTCTCTACACAGAGAGTGCTGAGGGGATGGAATGGGTTTGCTTGTCATGTTGAGTGGATTGAAACACTTCTCTACACAGAGAGTGCTGAGGGGATGGAATGGGTTTGCTTGTCATGTTGAGTGGATTGAAACACTTCTCTACACAGAGAGTGCTGAGGGGATGGAATGGGTTTGCTTGTCATGTTGAGTGGATTGAAACACTTCTCTACACAGAGAGTGCTGAGGGGATGGAATGGGTTTGCTTGTCATGTTGAGTGGATTGAAACACTTCTCTACACAGAGAGTGCTGAGGGGATGGAATGGGTTTGCTTGTCATGTTGAGTGGATTGAAACACTTCTCTACACAGAGAGTGCTGAGGGGATGGAATGGGTTTGCTTGTCATGTTGAGTGGATTGAAACACTTCTCTACACAGAGAGTGCTGAGGGGATGGAATGGGTTTGCTTGTCATGTTGAGTGGATTGAAACACTTCTCTACAGAGAGTGCTGAGGGGATGGAATGGGTTTGCTTGTCATGTTGAGTGGATTGAAACACTTCTCTACAGAGAGTGCTGAGAGGATGGAATGGGTTTGCTTGTCATGTTGAGTGGATTGAAACACTTCTCTACACAGAGAGTGCTGAGGGGATGGAATGGGTTTGCTTGTCATGTTGAGTGGATTGAAACACTTCTCTACACAGAGAGTGCTGAGGGGATGGAATGGGTTTGCTTGTCATGTTGAGTGGATTGAAACACTTCTCTACACAGAGAGTGCTGAGGGGATGGAATGGGTTTGCTTGTCATGTTGAGTGGATTGAAACACTTCTCTACACAGAGAGTGCTGAGGGGATGGAATGGGTTTGCTTGTCATGTTGAGTGGATTGAAACACTTCTCTACACAGAGAGTGCTGAGAGGATGGAATGGGTTTGCTTGTCATGTTGAGTGGATTGAAACACTTCTCTACAGAGAGTGCTGAGGGGATGGAATGGGTTTCCTTGTCATGTTGTTGGTGCTGAATCATTGGGATCCTTTAAGAACTGACAAAATATTGGGATGGACGAGCACTGATGGGCTGAATGGCCTCCTCTTGTTTTCTTACAAATGTTTTAAATACAGGTCGAAAAAACCTGTACTGTCAAATGAAATAAGAAATACACACAAACACATTCTTACAGTTCTTACAGAGTACACAACTAGAGGAATTACACTATTCTGTATAAATCTATAAAAAAATGTATATTGTTCAGTAGCAGCCCACAGCAATGTCTATAATACATTTATATTGAGTCATGTCAATAGCACTAACACCTTCAAGCAGAGATTAGATAGCACAGCTACGGCCAAAAGTTTTGCAATACCATAGAATTAATTTTAGAACTAATTTTGCTTCATCTATTGCAATGAAACCTGCTCAACAATGTTACATTAACATATTTAACTACATACCGCTCTTTAGTGTTCCATATACTTGACAAACTGACAAAAAAAGACATTTCTAAATCTCAAATGAAATACTGTACTAGCATTATGGCTTCTGGTAGACTTTTGCGAGATTTTCTAGTTTCTTTGATTACATAATGTTAAATAAAAGATCTAAATTGTTCATACAGTTTTTTTAATGATGTCTCAATCCTCAAGTTCTAGGTGATGCAAAGGTTTTGTCCATAGCTGTAGGACATGGTAATCTACTTGCTGGGGTCACTGACATGCTTGTCTCTATAAATAGTATACAAACCTCTTTTGTCATAGTGCTTGGTTTTTACAACACATACAGTAGCCTTTCTTGTATGCTGTGCTCACAATTCATCACAGAGCAGAGTGGAGAGCTGTGCTCACAATTCATCACAGAGCAGAGTGAAGAGCTGTGCTCACAATTCATCACAGAGCAGAGTGGAGAGCTGTGCTCACAATTCATCACAGAGCAGAGTGCAGAGCTGTGCTCACAATTCATCACAGAGCAGAGTGCAGAGCTGTGCTCACAATTCATCACAGAGCAGAGTGCAGAGCTGTGCTCACAATTCATCACAGAGCAGAGTGCAGAGCTGTGCTCACAATTCATCACAGAGCAGAGTGCAGAGCTGTGCTCACAATTCATCACAGAGCAGAGTGCAGAGCTGTGCTCACAATTCATCACAGAGCAGAGTGCAGAGCTGTGCTCACAATTCATCACAGAGCAGAGTGCAGAGCTGTGCTCACAATTCATCACAGAGCAGAGTGCAGAGCTGTGCTCACAATTCATCACAGAGCAGAGTGGAGAGCTGTGCTCACAATTCATCACATTTCATTTTGATCTTTTATAAGAAAGCAGACACTGCAAACTTTGTAAAGGAAACAGATGTGCAGGCTTCTTTTGACAGCCAGCTGAATTCCCTGCTGACTGACATGCTTTCAGTCAGTAGCTTTTAAGATAGTGAGAGGTAAAATGACTCAGGAAGAGCAAGTGTAAGAGATTTCTTAGAGCCAGGCATGGAAACTGAGAAGGTTCTTTAACCTCATATGGTCGGTGATATTTTAAAATGCTAATCCCTGTTTCCTGTAACATGAGTATCTTTCAGTTCTGTAGATCTGAGACCTATGCTGGTAATGGAAGTGCATATGCCTGGAATAGTTATTTCTTTGCTGTAACAATCTCTTCAAGGATTGTTTTTTAAAGCATGTTTTGATGCATTAAATCAAAATGTCAGACCATTAAACCTGTATTCACCTGTTAGGGTTTGATGTTTATTCTCATCTTACAAAGCGCTGTTTAACCTAAGAGAATGTTTATAAACACCCTTCAAAAAACAGTCCTTAAAAACATTCCTTAACAGTCCTTCATGTTTTGTGAATAGGGCCCATTGTGCTTGATTTTGTTAAGATGGCGCCAAGGGATAAGCACACATGTGTGCTGTGTAGAGTTTGAGTGAGGGGTGTCCTGTGCTGTGTAGAGTTTGAGTGAGGGGTGTCCTGTGCTGTGTAGAGTTTGAGTAAGGGGTGCAGGTGGGGCACTAGTATTTGCTACACAGAAAGTTACTCTAGTTGTAATGGCAGAGTGTTGTGCCAATCACTGAATATACATTCTGGAAAATGAAGAAAAAAACATTTATAGAAAGAAAATAAAAACAAATGTAATGTTATCATGCTGATGAGAGGTAACTTGTCAGTGTTGTTTTTGTGCCAATGATTTTGCAATGTAGCCCTGGTGTGTCAGTATATCAGGTTCATTTAGAGGTTTAAGAATTATGCAAGTCCAATGTGTTCCAATTAATTGCATATTCCTGTTAATTACAAAAGTGAAAACAGGAATCTGTGCTTATTAGCCTCAGTACTGAAGCAAAGGTTAGCCCCTATCACACTAGGACTCCTACCCAGGTCCCAACCTGGGTTCTGGCTACTCGGGTCACAATCCCATGTAGTGTGAAACCGCTTTGGGTCAACACACTTTGACCCGGGTTGAACAAGACAAAATGCACGACAGCCGTTTGTAAGCTGATGAAATCGGAAACAGCCACACCTGCACAAAGGGTTCACTTCCGCAAGGAACGTTTCTGTTTGTTCTGTTTAGCCAGATTTTTGTTGCTTGAGTCACAGCATGAGCCAGATTTCAGCAGGGATGTAGAAACATTTGCTCTAATCAACATTCAGGCCAATGGTTCAATCCAGAGAAGCTTGCATGGAAGTGTCAGTAACAAGCTGCTTCCGGGGCATTGATACACGCATTGTTTACTTGCGTCTGTCACCCAGGTCAACCCTGCTTTATCAAAAGCAGTGTGAAATCACACAGCCGACCCACATGGCACTGGGTCCTGCCCCGGGTAGGTTCCGACCCGGTAGAGCATGCCATTGTGTAAGGCATAGTCACATAAAATATTCAGGCATTTTTGTTGTTGACAGTGATATTGCCAAGCAAATGCAACCAGAGTCTTTAGTAACACAAATATACTGGATGAGAAACACAGGCAAAGGGGCCCACAATTATTACAATTATTGTTCTAATTGCATTAGATTAGAATTGCAAAGTGAATACATGCACACATTAGGCTTGTAAACGTCTTTGTTTTCCCTTGAGAATTGGCATTATGGTATGTTTTTTTTTCTCTTTAATACAAGAAATATAGTATTGGCAGAGAGGAAGCAGGCATTGCAGGACCCCTTTATTTGTTAGAACTTGACAATATAAAAAAGGTAGTTTTCTTTTGTGCAGAACCAGTGAAGTTCAAATACATTGCAAGTAAAGAAAAATTAAAAAGTGAACAACTATCGTATTTTTCACTGCTTGCTTTCATATGCTTAAATAAAACTAGATAACACTTGCAAGACTACATAATATGCAATTATTCCAAGTATGTATATTCATTGTGTTTTCAATTTTCATGTACAACTGACTCAGAATAATTCAACTCTTGTATAGGGCACATATTAAGTGATGTTTTTGGTTTTTGGTTGCCTATAATTGTCTATAAGTGCAGGGTTAGAAAATTAATCTCAAGCCCTGTCAGTGCACTCGTAAATATACAAGCGGTACCTGGGCTTATAGTTGCCATAATATTGAAAGAGACAGTGTGTGTGTGTGTGTGTGTGTGTGTGTGTGTGTGTGTGTGTGTGTGTGTGTGTGTGTGTGTGTGTGTGTGTGTGTGTGTGGTCGTGTATCCACACATCGTGCCAATGTGGGCTTACACGTTACATAGGACTGTTTGTTATAAACTCTTCAATTGTGTTTTTCATGTCTTTTTTAATCATGTCCTTCATACAATTCACATTTAAAATGTGAACTCACAATGTTTTACCAAACTTATCTAGAATTGCTCATGCTCCCTCGTGTGCATTGAATATGGTTGTACTGTACTTTGCTATGTTTCAGTTTACTGCAGTACTCTTTATAAAGGGGTCTCTCAGACTCCTCCACTAAGTCCTTTCTAAAGATGATTGACTGGCATGTTTGGTATCAAGCTGGTCAGCTCAATCTCCACTTTTCAGAATCCCCTCTTGGCAGTTTAACAGGGGGTGCAGGGCTGCATTCCAGTACTCAGTTTAACAGGGGGTGCAGGGCTGCATTCCAGTACTCAGTTTAACAGGGGGTGCAGGACTGCATTCCAGTACTCAGTTTAACAGGGGGTGCAGGACTGCATTCCAGTACTCAGTTTAACAGGGGGTGCAGGGCTGCATTCCAGTATTCAGTTTAACAGGGGGTGCAGGACTGCATTCCAGTACTCAGTTTAACAGGGGGTGCAGGGCTGCATTCCAGTATTCAGTTTAACAGGGGGTGCAGGGCTGCATTCCAGTACTCAGTTTAACAGGGGGTGCAGGACTGCATTCCAGTACTCAGTTTAACAGGGGGTGCAGGGCTGCATTCCAGTACTCAGGCTCAATTTAAACCCTGCCTGCCTTCACTTCCTCTCACTAACCACACACACTTATTCCCTTCTCAGACATAAATGCAGAGCTGACTAAACACTTCTCAGCAATAAAAGGAGAAGTTTGTTCTATTTTCGAGATTACATCTGCCACCAACAGCACAGTGAGGCACACTTTGTAGTTATATGTCACTATCACTTTCCACACATCCTATAAACCCTATTTCTGCACTGAGACTGAATCTATCACCTGCTTCCACCAGGAAACCACACAACAGAATCTGGCAGTGCTCTAAAATAGTTTTAAAATAGATTAAAAGTAATGTATCTTTTGTTCAATGGTTACTTTTCTACATGATTTCCAATTCAAGTTTTCAGTCGTTAATACTCAGTTTATGAATGGGACTCTCACCATGTTGTTTAATCATTCAGTCTGGTTTGTTGGTGTCCTTTGTTTTGTTTCACGGTCAATGCTGCCATTTTAATGTATGTGTCACTATTCATGTGTAAGTGAAATGTAACATTGCTGTCCAGCATTGGTTTATTAATTGATACAAGCAGGTGATGGGTGCAATGCTCAGTTCTTTTGATTATCAGTGATTTCATATGCTTGTTCTCATACCTGATTTTAGGGCTGACAAAGAGGGAGTGAGGGAAAGGCAAATACATCTACTGCAGGAGTGTGCATCTGAGTTATTTCTAACAGTTTGAAGTAGAGGCAGAGGAAGATGGGCTCCGGTGCAGACCTTACTGTGGGCCCCCCTCCCCAGACGTTAATTTAACTCTTATTTACAAACATCAAACACACCAAATCAGACTTCCATGCAAGCTTCTCTGGATTGAACCATCAGCCTGAATGTTGATTAGAGCAAATGTTTCTACATCCCTGCTGCAATCTGGCTCATGCTGTGACTCAAGCAACAAAAATCTGGCTAAACAGAACAAACAGAAACGTTCCTTGCGGAAGTGAACCCTTTGTGCAGGTGTGGCTGTTTCCAATTTCGTTGGCTTACAAACGGCTGTCATGCATTTTGTCTTGTTCAACCCGGGTCAAAGTGTGTTGACTCAAAGCGGTTTCACACTACATGGGATTGTGACCCGAGTAGCCAGAACCCAGGTTGGGACCTGGGTAGGAGTCCTAGTGTGATAGGGGCTAACCTTTGCTTCAGTACTGAGGCTAATAAGCACAGATTCCTGTTTTCACTTTTGTAATTAACAGGAATATGCAATTAATTGGAACACATTGGACTTGCATAATTCTTAAACCTCTAAATGAACCTGATATACTGACACACCAGGGCTACATTGCAAAATCACTGGCACAAAAACAAGCTAGAAAACTTGACAAGTTACCTCTCATCAGCATGATAACATTACATTTGTTTTTATTTTCTTTCTATAAATCAAGTGTTCAAAGACATTTGCAGAAATTGTCTCACATTGTTATTATTTTTAATTCTGAAATGCAGGCGTGTTGGTTTGCTGTAGTTTATTGTGGTGCCCGCAGCAGCACCCATCAGCTTCCGTCTAAACTACAGGATGAATCGGGCACAAAGAATATAACTGCAAATGACTGTGCTGAATAGAACCCCAAAACCTTCCACGAAGACGTGCCTCGTAACAGCCTCCGTGAGAAAAAAGATAGGAAAATTAATACAATAGCAACCTGTTGAAATGAAGGCGGATACAATCTGAATTACTGGCACCGCACACCGGCAGCTATAGTGATACAAATGTGTAACATCTGCAAATATAAACCGCGAAGGACAGTAACATTGTTAAAAACAAAAACAAAAAAATGAAAACTTTCAAACTTCTCCAGGACCCTCTGAGTGCGCGGGCCCATGTGCAGCTGCACCTGCTATTGCTCCACTGCTGGTTTGAAGTATAGGTATTAGATTAATGTCATATTGTTTTTGCTGCACTTACTGGATTAGAAATGAAGCTGCTGCTGAGAAAGAAGAGGTTTTAGTGTCAAAATACAAATTCACACACTGAGCTCATCTGCACTATCCCGTGAAATCACCAGCATGTTTTTGTAACAGTAGCTGGTGGTCAGTTAGCACTTTGAGATTTTTAAAAAAATCACTGGGAAGCTGTGAAGCTCTACCAAAGTTTAAGGAAACTGAGGTTTTCTATAAGGAGCAGTTGTGTTGCTGTTTGGTTTAGTTCCAGGCAGGATGTGGGCTGGGAAACTTTAGATTATGATGCGTCAGTACTGTGATACTGTTTGCCTGGTGAGGAATTGCTGGCTTCAAACAGTCTGGCTTGTCAGTTTCAGATGGTTTTTAAGCAGCAGGTTGTGGTATAATGATATAATGATAACAGCAGTGTTGATCAAACGTTATACTATCATGGTGAGCACTGACCAAAAATAGCAGTCGTTTGAGGTATGTGAGCTTATCATTATGCAGCTTACTCTGTCTGCTAAAGAAACCTGTGAAGTGATATTCCTGTGTGTGTGTGTGTGTGTGTGTGTGTGTGTGTGTGTGTGTGTGTGTGTGTGTGTGTGTGTGTGTGTGTGTGTGTGTGTGTGTGTGTGTGTGTGTGTGTGTGTGTGTGATGAGGATGGTAAAAAAAACTTTATAAAAGGCCAATTGAAATCTACTTTAACATTGGTTTATGAATATTCACCTTTAATGTGATTTTTGCATAGCACTTGTGCTAGCACTACAGGTGGTCAAATGTTGTAACTGCAGTATTCTGGGTGGGGCTTGTCATGTAATTGAGGAGAGTTAGGCACTGTTGTGGAGTAAACGGTAAATATTGAGAGAGGAATCATTTCAACGAATAAAATTGTAAGAAAATAAACTGCATTAATCTAACGGCTCCTTTCTGCGACTAATGTGATTCTAGACAGTTCTACTCTCTGTCACTTTCATGTAGACTTCAAACTAGGGCCCAGTCACTTTCTTTACTCCTGAAAACAACAAACTATTTTAGCCAGTAAAATCACAACAAGATCAGAGCTTCTAAGATTACATTAGTTACAGGTTTTTCAAAGTTTGATAATAGATGTAAGAGGAAGAGGAATAAACTGCAATGCATTGTGATTTGTGGTAATGTGGTTCTCTGGATACCTGAACAGGCAATAATCATAACCATCAAATCAAAATGTCAATTTTTTTGTAAGGAAACATTTTCAGACTATAGTAACATTTATTCTAGCTGTAATTGTTATCTAAAAACAACATTTGATCTGTTGCTACAAATGTTAATGCAAGATGAGGTCTTGATTGAAATATCATAGGCTGCAGCTGCTGTATCTGACCAGGGCCAGTAGTGCTGTCGAGGACAAAGATCAACCATGTTCCTCTCAGCTCAGTGATCCCGTGACACTGATTGTGTCTGGTGAGTTTATTAACAGCAGCTACCGTAAATTGAACTAATTGCTGAATCTTTTGACCAAAAAATATATGTTTGTGTTCAAGGCCATAATCATATTGAAAGAGATTCCTCATTAATTCTTTTCACTCAAATTACAAAATTGGCTACACTGCTGCAATTCGTACTGTATCACAAGCAGAGCCTGCAATGGATCAGACTGCTACTATTCCTACTGTATCACAAGCAGAGCCTGCAATGGATCACACTGCCACTATTCATACTGTATCACAAGCAGAGCCTGCAATGGATCACACTGCTGCTATTCCTACTGTATCACAAGCAGAGCCTGCAATGGATCACACTGCTGCTATTCCTACTGTATCACAAGCAGAGCCTGCAATGGATCACACTGCTGCTATTCCTACTGTATCACAAGCAGAGCCTGCAATGGGTCACACTGCTGCTATTCCTACTGTATCACAAGCAGAGCCTGCAATGGATCACACTGCTGCTATTCCTACTGTATCACAAGCAGAGCCTGCAATGGATCACACTGCTGCTATTCCTACTGTATCACAAGCAGAGCCTGCAATGGGTCACACTGCCACTATTCCTACTGTATCACAAGCAGAGCCTGCAATGGATCACCCTGCTGCTATTCCTACTGTATCACAAGCAGAGCCTGCAATGGATCACACTGCTGCTATTCCTACTGTATCACAAGCAGAGCCTGCAATGGATCACACTGCTGCTATTCCTACTGTATCACAAGCAGAGCCTGCAATGGATCACACTGCTGCTATTCCTACTGTATCACAAGCAGAGCCTGCAATGGATCACACTGCTGCTATTCCTACTGTATCACAAGCAGAGCCTGCAATGGATCACACTGCTGCTATTCCTACTGTATCACAAGCAGAGCCTGCAATGGATCACACTGCTGCTATTCCTACTGTATCACAAGCAGAGCCTGCAATGGGTCACACTGCTGCTATTCCTACTGTATCACAAGCAGAGCCTGCAATGGATCACACTGCTGCTATTCCTACTGTATCACAAGCAGAGCCTGCAATGCTGTCACCTTAACTGTTTCCAGTAAGTCATTTACATTATAGATAATGGAGGTTTGGTGGAGCGATTGGTTTCGCTCATTTATTTAATGAATGGACAGACAGAAAATAAACGGTTGTAATAATATAAAAAACAGCCACAGGCCACCTGCGAGTACCACCTTTGACAGAATACAGCCGTGCCGTTTGATCCAGTATATCCACAAAGTACTTCGTAGCGTTGTAAAACGCAACAGTCTCCGGCTTTCGTATAGCATGTCCCGTTGGACACTTATCTTTGCAGAGAGGTTAGAGTGTGTACTTCTTTTTGCAGCTTCACGCTCAGGCTGGCACAGTCGTTCTTCCTGAGAAATGTAGTTTGCATAATAATAATACACAATGTGTAGAATGACTTTCATCAGTGTTTCAAGCCCTCAACACGATTATAATATATTATTTCACAATGACTTTGATTTAATTACAAAGCCCAGACTAAACTCTAGGCTATATTGTATTGATTTCAATATGCCACATAAACTCGGGTCTGCCGGTGAAGGAGGATGTGCTTAAAACTTATTCATTTTTACGATTCTGCAGCTGAAACACAGTGTGTGTAGTTAATTAAAATATGAATTAAAACGTAAGAACGGATATGCACGAGATATTCACATCCGCGGAGATACTTAAATTTGAATTGCAAAAGCCCTTCAAAAAGCGGCTATGGCAGCGTTAGTGTTAACACTATTTCATAAGCACAAGGGCCAGTGGCGCAATGGATAACGCGTCTGACTACGGATCAGAAGATTGTAGGTTCGACTCCTACCTGGCTCGTGGCTTTCCTGCCTGCATTTTTCCCTCGACTACTTGAATGAAATTACAACTTAATATTTGTATTCATGAACGTCGTACGTAACATATTCAGAGCAGAAACACTGTATTTACTCGTAAATGAATGTTTTTTTCTTATTTGTTTTAAAAAAGAGCACATATCATAAACATGAGTAACTGTAATAAAATAAACTTTAGGCAATAAACCTTCGTGTAAACAGGTGTAGAAAGCAGTATGCACATATACAATTATAAAACATAAATAACTAGTTATAAAAGTATCACGTAACTTACGCAACGTGAAAGCGCTTTGAGAGACACGGCTCTGCCTATATGTTCAGAGTTTTATTACAGCTTTGTAAGTACAATCTAGGCAGAAAAAACGCTTAAAAACTTTACCAGTGCAGTTGCCACAGACTGCCTTTACGCAATGGGCGCAGACATCAAAAGTCCTGCTTTTATTGCATTTAGCAACTTGGCATTGTCTTTTATTCCGTGTGCCAGTGGGCACAGCCTGTCTGAAGGTTGAGGGGCATTTGCCAGCCTGATTTCTTGTGTCTTAACGAAATGTTTCTGTCGTAGCTCCAGAGCTAGCTGTAAAAAAGCCCCTCCTTGTTAAGTCCCTCCTTGTTATTGGCTTGCCCATGCACTCCTTGTACAAAACCAAAGCGTGATTTACTCAAAGCCACAAAGTGGTTCGACACATGGAAAATGCTGACGCCATAGATTGCTGACTAATGCCATGATGTGTGCATTGCAATTAAGATGGGTGCAGTTTGGGAGCAGCCCTTGCAAGGTAACTTTTATTATAAGAACATAAGAACATAAGAAAGTTTACAAACGAGAGGAGGCCATTCGGCCCATCTTGCTCGTTTGGTTGTTAGTAGCTTATTGATCCCAAAATCTCATCAAGCAGCTTCTTGAAGGATCCCAGGGTGTCAGCTTCAACAACATTACTGGGGAGTTGATTCCCACAATTCTCTTTGTAAAAAAGTGCCTCCTATTTTCTGTTCTGAATGCCCCTTTGTCTAAACTCCATTTGTGACCCCTGGTCCTTGTTTCTTTTTTCAGGCTGAAAAAGTCCCTTGGGTCGACACTGTCAATACCTTTTAGAATTTTGAATGCTTGAATTAGGTCGCCACGTAGTCTTCTTTGTTCAAGACTGAACAGATTCAATTCTTTTAGCCTGTCTGCATATGACATGCCTTTTAAGCCCGGAATAATTCTGGTCGCTCTTCTTTGCACTCTTTCTAGAGCAGCAATATCTTTTTTATAGCGAGGTGACCAGAACTGCACACAATATTCAAGATGAGGTCTTACTAGTGCATTGTACAGTTTTAACATTACTTCCCTTGATTTAAATTCAACACTTTTCACAATGTATCCGAGCATCTTGTTAGCCTTTTTTATAGCTTCCCCACATTGCCTAGATGAAGATATTTCTGAGTCAACAAAAACTCCTAGGTCTTTTTCATAGATTCCTTCTCCAATTTCAGTATCTCCCATATGATATTTATAATGTACATTTTTATTTCCTGCGTGCAGTACCTTACACTTTTCTCTATTAAATGTAATTTGCCATGTGTCTGCCCAGTTCTGAATCTTGTCTAGATCATTTTGAATGACCTTTGCTGCTGCAACAGTGTTTGCCACTCCTCCTACTTTTGTGTCGTCTGCAAATTTAACAAGTTTGCTTACTATACCAGAATCTAAATCACTAATGTAGATTAGGAATAGCAGAGGACTTAATACTGATCCCTGTGGTACACCGCTGGTTACCACACTCCATTCTGAGGTTTTTTCCTCTAATCAGTACTTTCTGTTTTCTACAAGTTAACCACTCCCTAATCCATGTACATGTGTTTCCCTGAATCCCAACTGCGTTCAGTTTGAGAATTAATCTTTTGTGCGGGACTTTGTCAAAAGCTTTCTGGAAATCTAAATAAACCATGTCATATGCTTTGCAATTATCCATTATCGATGTTGCATCCTCAAAAAAATCAAGCAAGTTAGTTAGGCACGATCTCCCTTTCCTAAAACCATGTTGACTGTCTCCCAGTACCCTGTTACCATATAGGTAATTTTCCATTTTGGCTCTTATTATAGTTTCCATAAGTTTGCATATAATAGAAGTCAGGCTTACTGGTCTGTAGTTACCTGGTTCAGTTTTGTTTCCCTTTTTGTGGATCGGTATTACGTTTGCAATTTTCCAGTCTGTCGGTACCACCCCTGTGTCAAGAAACTGCTGCATGATCTTGGTTAGCGGTTTGTAAATTACTTCTTTCATTTCTTTGAGTACTGCTGGGAGGATCTCATCCGGCCCAGGGGATTTGTTTATTTTAAGAGCTCCTAGTCCCTTTAACACTTCTGCCTCAGTTATGCTAAATGCTAAAGTTATTTAAAACTGGATAGGAACTGGATGACATGTGGGGCATGTTGTCAGTATCTTCCTTTGTAAAAACTTGTGAAAAGTAATCATTTAACATATTTGCTATTTTTTTTTCTTCCTCTACGATTTTGCCATTTGTATCTCTTAAACATTTAATCTCCTCTTTGAATGTTCTCTTGCTGTTGTAATATTGGAAAAACATTTTGGAATTGGTTTTAGCTCCCTTAGCAATGTTCATTTCTATTTCTCTCTTGGCCTTTCTAACTTCCTTTTTGACTTGCATTTGCAGTTCTGTGTACTCTTTCTGTGTACTTTCTTTTTGGTCCTTTTTTAATGCTCTGTAAAGTGCCTTTTTTCGCTGAATATTTTTTTTAATTGATCTATTAAACCATTTTGGCAATTTAGTTTTACATTTAGATTTGTCTACTTTAGGGATATAATTGTTTTGCGCCTCTAGTACTACATTTTTGAAGAACAACCATCCTTCTTCTGTGGGTGTTTTCTCTATTTTACTCCAATCTACTTCTGTTAGTCTCTGTTTCATACCTTCATAGTTTGCTTTTCTAAAATTGTAAACCTTAGCTTTAGTCTTTACTTTTGAGGATTTAAAAAACACTTCAAATGAGACCATGTTGTGGTCTGAGTTTGCCAGTGGTTCTCTGACCTCTGTTTTAGTTATTCTATCTTCGTTATTTGAAAAGACTAAATCAAGGCATGCCTCCCCTCTAGTGGGTGCCTTCACAAATTGTGTTAGGAAGCAGTCATTTGTCATTTCCACCATTTCTATTTCATCCTTCGCGCTACCCACCGGGTTTTCCCATTTTATTTGGGGGAAGTTGAAATCCCCCATTAGTATGGCTTCTCCTTTGCTACACACATTTCTAATGTCATTGTATAACAGATTATTTTGCTCACCGTCTGAATCTGGCGGTCTATAGCATGCTCCTATTATTATGCCCTTTGAATTTTTGTCTGTTATTCTGACCCATATTGATTCGGTTTTATTTTCTTTGTCCAGGTTTAACACCTGGGCTTCAAGACTGTTTCTTATGTATAGCGCTACCCCTCCTCCTCTTCTGTCCTGCCTGTCTTTCCTATACAGTGTATACCCACAAATATTATATTCGTCCCCATCACTCTCAGATAACCACGTTTCTGTAACACCTATCACATCATAGTTACCTGTTAGTGCAGTAGCTTCAAGTTCTAGAATTTTGTTTCTGATACTTCTAGCATTTAGATAAATACATTTAATGGTTGTCTTACCTGAGTTGTTGTTCTTGTTTTGATGCGGTCTCCCTTCTGTTTTTTTTGTTGATTTCTCCCCCCTTCCTTTCTAGTTTAAATGCTTCCGAACCTGCTCGAGGATCTTTTCTCCAAGTAGACTAGTTCCCTTGTTATTTAAATGCAGTCCATCCCGTCTATACAGATAGTCCTCGTTGTAGAAAGTGGTCCAATGATCAAGATAGGTGAAGCCTTCCCGTGTGCACCACGTCTTCAACCATTGGTTTTGATTTATTATTTCCAGCTGTCCATATGGTCCTTTGCAAGGTGCGGGTAGTATACCAGAAAATACCACAGTTTTGGTTTTCTCTTTTAATTTCCTTCCTAGCTCTCTGAATTTGTTTTGCAGGGATTTTGGTCTGTCTCTTCCAATGTTGTTTGTACCGATGTGGACGACTACTACCGGGTCATCTCCTGTTCGTTCTAGGAGCCTGTCCACGTTCTCAGTGATGTGCTTGACCGAGGCTCCCGGAAGGCAGCACACTGTTGTAGTAAGGGGGTCCAAACTGCGAACTGAACTTGCTGTGTTTCTCAATATGGAGTCCCCAACAATCATGACCTCCCTTCTTTTTGCTGTCTGGTCACCACTGTCAATGGGGTCCTGGATGTTGTTCCTTTCATTCTCTTGTTGTTGGTTCTGCTCATCACAATTCTGAAGTGACTCAAATCTGTTGGTTGTTTTGATTTCTGGTGGTTGTGTTTGACGAAGTTTCTTTTTTTCCCTGCTTCTGCCTACCTGAACCCAGCTGTTCTGACCTTCTATCTCCCTGGTGGCTTTCAGTCTGTTAGGGGTGATGCAGACTTCCATGAATTGTGGGTGTGCCAGTTCCTCAAGATCTTGTTGCTGTCTCACTTCTTCCAGCTCCATTTCTAGCATACTTACTAGTTTATGCAAATCCTGGATCGCGCGGCACTTTACGCACACTTGGTTTAGCTCCGCTGGGTTTTCTCGGATTTCCCACATCAAGCAGGTGTCACAGATTACTGGCTTGAAGACCATGTTGAGGGTTTTTTTTTTTTTTGAAGTTTAGTTTCTTCTGCAGCCGTCAACCTGCTTTCAAACTGCTTCGAAACTGCTCTGTACTTTTCCACGCCTGTACTTCTCCCACTCGCTGTCGCTTCCACTCGCTGTCGCTGGGAAGACTGCCTCGTTTAACTGCGTTGTTCTGCTGTGCTGTCGGCTCCTCCCCTCGCCCGTGTCTCAAAACGGCGCTGAATTTGAATCAGCTGCTCCGAGTTTCAGCTTGTTTGTTATCAGAAAAACACCCGCAGAAAAACCCCGCGGCTGTGTTTCCCCAGGAGCTCTGTTTTCTCTTTTTCTTTAAAGCTATTCAAGATGCAATTTCTCCTTTCTTCTTTCGAAACTGCTCTGTACTTTTCCCACGCTGTAACTTCTCCCACTCGCTGTCGCGCTGTACTATGCTTTTGACATGTAGCTGACATGGTCTGTGACATTGTGATATCAATGCCGTACTTCGCTATTGTTTTAATGACAGCCTGGCCTACTGTTGTGTGGTTAACATCGTCAAGATGCAGTGTATCTACTAGGTAAGCTGTAAGTTCCCTGAATTAGTGGTAGTAACGCACTGTGGCATACAAAGAATATACAAAACACAGCTGTCTTGATCATCAGTGACCTCGTCGCACACAACGCAAACAAAATCTTTCAATTCCCCTTTTAAACATTAATGTGCTGCATGCACTTTAGGGAGACGCTATCGTCTGCACTGAAGGCTTCCACTAATTCAAACGTGTTGACATTACATGCTTCTCTACTATCTCTGCTCGTTTTAAACAGCCCGGTGATTGTGACCTGCTTGTTTGGAAATTGTCCAGTATGAACTGCTAGTTTTATTTTTTGGTTTTTGTGTACTGTGCTGTCTAGATGCTTGTCAATAGTACCTTTTCTTAGATGATCCAAAGCAACATTACATGTTGAGCAGGACAAAATACCACCATCTGCATGCAACATCCCCTTTTCGAGCTCTGAGCGCGATGTTCTTCTGAAATGAATTTAATTCATAATTTATCAGCTGTCTGCATTTTTATTGTTAATTATACACTGTAAGCACAATGTAAACACCACATGTTAATTCATTGTACAGTATGAGGAATTCCTCCAATCATGAAGCCGGTATTTGTTTAACCCCCGTTCCCATAGTAACAAAAAGCACATCATTGATGCCAGACAGCTACTGTCAGCAGAGAGCTGTTTCTACCATGATAAATATAAGATCTATTATTAGTAGTAGTTGTATTATTGTTGCAGACATTTCTATACAGTTTTTTGTAGTATAGAGTAGTTTAGATGACAAAAGCTGGTGAATAGTAATTTAAAACAAACAAAAAAAAGTTTTTCACAGTAACCAGTCAAATGCACGATTTCCATGAAATTTGTGAAATCGTAAATCTTCCGTGTCCCTACTTATGTCTGTATCTGTTGTGCTGTTGGCTCTGCCCCTCCCCCTTGTCTCGGAATGGCGCTGAATTTGAATCCGCTGCTCTGAGCTTCAGCTTGTTATTAGAAAAAGACATCCAGCTGTTAGGGTTTAAGCAGGCAGGTCTATTGCATAGGAAAGAAACACCATTGCTACTGATTGTAACTTCCCCTCCTGAATTCTATTTTTAATTACCTTATTGCGACTAATAGAATGTTTGATTGAGTAATTGCACTTTATATAAATTCTAGTTTATTTGGTTATTAATGGTCTCTATTCTGAATAACTCTGTCAATAACTTGCCCCCATTTAACTGAACGTGGCTGTAAAAGTTTCCCTTTGATCTGTTTCTTTGTACTATATTAGAATCTACCTTTTTTGTCTGTGCAATAGACCTGCCTGCTTGTGGCAAAGTGGCTTGCAGTGTACAGTTGTAGGAGTGATGCAGTCTTTAATCAGGAGACAGACCATTGTAATGCACCCAGAACTGGTTTTTAATTATAATCCTGGTCTGGTGACAACAATGTGTAATGCACTGGAAACCAAAAAAATGGGTTGCATCCCAAATAATAAACAGTGCGCACACAATACACAAACACGGTCACCAGTCCTGGGTGAGTGCTGTAGTTCTCGTGGTGCAAATACAATTAATCGTGGTAACAAGTGACGTGATGTCTGGGTTTGTGCTGACCTCTGGCGACAGCTCCGGATGTGTTTAGCCGTCTTCTATATAACAAGTAGCAGTTAGAGACAAAACAAACAAAACATTCACGAACGATATAACACAGGTCCTTCTGGATGGTTCCTTAACCAAAACAAAGGAACTGATTACGTTTCTTTGTCCCCTTTTTGTACCGTTACACATGACCCCTTGGTAAAGGATTGCAGCCATTCCTCCAATCCGCGGATGCACATCATTTCTCTTCCGGGACGGTGAGTTAGTGCACCGAAGTTCCACCCCCTTCCTAGATGATCAACTTCCTTTTAACCCTGGGAATGAAGTGTCAGGCCAAACAGTCCAGGGTACTCTGTGCCCTCACAGGTCGGGAAGATTTACCACCAAGAATCATTCTATTTCTGTCACACTGCTGTTTGCAAATTTTGTTTATGTGATGCATAGACTATAACCAGTAATTCATTGGTGAAGGGATTTTTATTATAAACAATTTGTTACATTTTTACTTCTTGGTGATGTCTCTTTGTTCTTGCCCAGTATAGTATTTTGCCCGATATAACAAACCTGTACATATTTTAGGTGACTTAGTAAATTGAAACTAAATTGTGAAGGTGCAATGCCTTCAGTAGCGTAGTCTGGCTACATATAATTACAAGGGACTGCCAGCCTTTTTCAATTGTTGAGAATGAAGGCTTCAGGAATTTTGAAGACTCATGGCTCCCCAATATATACTCCCCAGCAGGAAGCCTCTGAAGAACATGGTTACTTGTCAGTATGTAACCCATTTGTCTGACGGATATGTGGATGTCCATCAACACTGATGCATATATTGCAGTGACGTGTCACCTCTTTACTGACCACTTCCAACTCACCAGTTTTTTCCTTGACATCTCCCATTTTAAAACAATGCCTACACCCAACCACATAACAGTCACTACAGAATGCAATGGACACCTGGGACACCCGTGAAAAGGTTACTACCTTTATCACTAATAATACAACAAGCATGGTAGCAACAGTTCGGTAAATGAACATCCACCGTTTCCCTTGTTTTACACACTTTAAACTTGATTGTGAAGAATGCCATGCAGAACACACCAGACCTGGAGCTTATCCGAGAGAAGGCAAGGAAAAAAGCTGGATTCTTCATATCAAGTACAAACGCCAAAGAAAAGCTAGCAGAAGTGTAACCACAGCAAAAGTGAGTGCAGGAGGTAGACACTAGAAGGAACAGCACTTGGGACGTGTTTCAAAGGCTTGTGGATCAAACATAATGTATTGCTTGCAGCTTGTTACTTCCAAGTGAGACATTGTTCCCCTGAACTCAGCTGATGACATTATTAATCAGTGCCTTTGGTTTTACAACCATTTCACACAGCAACTTCAGAGCTGTCTTCAGAAAAAAATTGTTTCTGAGCAGAATGCTCCAATGTGTGTGATCACAGAAACGTGCGCTTGTTAGCTCCTGCGACAGGGATGGATTTGTGGTGACGGCAGGCCAGATGCAGGAAGAAAAACAAAGCAAAATACTGTGGTGCAAAAGGCGCGGTGTGCACGGTTTTTAAATGCAAAAATAAATAAAATATTTTAACAAAAAAAAAAAAAACACTGCTCACAGAGCAAATAAAATAGATACAAATTATGAAAAGCTAAAGCCAGGCTGGGGAGATCGCTTTCCTATGTATTTATTTTTAGTTTTGTTTTCAAAGCACTCTCACTCTTGTTCTGTTGTCTGCTCTGAACACCCACCCAAAGTACAGAGAGCTGCAGGCTTTTATTTACTGTGGCCTAGGGTTAACTATCAATGATCTCATTACCCCTCGGCCACAATCTGCACAAGTTTTTTTTAAATTAGTAATTGGCAGAGTTATACATATAAACAATAACCATGGCTTTCACTGTCATTTAGATACATAATAAATCATAATAAACAAACAAATGCAAAACAATAAACTGCACAGGGGTGGAGGGGTACCCCGTTCTAAAATAAACAGATACATGTACAAGGTTCCTCGCCCTGCTACACCTCCCCTACAGCAGAAGTTTTGACTGCAGAGCTCCAGGCCAGTTTACAGAGGAGGTGTGCTAATGTGGAAACAATAAGAATGCTTTCTGTTCGTACTCTTCTTGATCTGCGTTTCAAAGTCCTTGCATTTGGAAATTCCACAAATGCACAAGAAGCTGGGGGTGTATCTGGATTATGAGGAAGGGCAGCTCTGCAGTTACAGTGTGACCAGATCTCTCATCTACACTTTCACTGACATGGAGTTCAATCCCAACGAGAAACTCTATCCACGCTTCTGCACTGTGAATGAGAATACAGACCTTGTGCTAGAGTCCCCTGTCAGCGCTGGAGATTAAACACACATTGCTGACTGAATCAGGAAACATTTCAAACAGCTCAGACAATCTGTGACAATCTGTGACATTATTTAAATCCTGAGAATTTGCAGCCTGTATATAACTGTGTCTCAACTGGAATAAAAGCTGCCATGAACATTCCTTACCACAGAATCAGGATCTTTCTAGCCCTTGATATAGTCAGCTAAATTTTACAGGCTAGCATTACCGATATCATTTTGGTTGAAGAGAAAAATACTTATCAGAATCTGTCTGAAACATCTCTTCCCTGCTTCTCTACCTCCCTCCCCCTCACTGTGTAGTGTTAATGAACAGTGTTTTCATTAATTGTGCATTTGCTTGAGAGAATACAAAGTTATTAGTGTTGTTGGTGATAGCTTGTGTTTTTTGTCGTTTATAATATCTATAACAAAAACGCTGTCAATGTAAAAATAAAAAGTTAGAAAAACACAACAGTCATTTAAAGTGGTGATATCAAACACAAAAGCCCAAGTTAGGAGAAGCAATTGGGGCAACCTTGTCAAGTAGCAAGCAAATAGGCACAATTGGAAAGGTGCTGAGGCCCAACATTCACACAATTGTTGCTTCTAACTTGGCTTCTTTTTTTATTGCTCCACTTTACATTGAAATTCTCATTCCCTTATCAGCTAGGTTGTAACCTGAATAAAGATGCTGAGACACGTATGTACCAAGGAAAGCGCTCAACACAGACTGAAGTCTTCTTGGCTATCCTTACAAGCACTACTACAGAGAGAAAGACAGACAGACAGGGAATGGGAGAGGCGTCATCACAGGCGCAAATAAGTATGCTTTGGGAAGACACACAGACAACATGTAGGTAAAGCACAGGTAGATGAGGGCACACATGGACAGATATTTAGCCCATACATACAAGAATATATGAAAGAGCATGAAGCAATATATTTCCAACAATGAAGATGATGAACAAGACCAATAATGGCAACGAGTGCTACAAGTAAAGATCCATCCTAACTGTTTTTATAGTCATACTCTGGCATTTGTGAATGGTGATTGAATGAGCACCAATGACTGGGAATTGCTCTCAAACAATGTAGACTCTGTCCATGATTTCGTTGACTCCATTGTTAAATTAGATGGTTATGGTTTTGACCATACTTGTGTTTTCCAGATAGTAGGAAACAGCTTGAAGCTTCCCTATTGCCCCATTGATAAGCCAGTGGCAATGTCAACGTTCTTGCGCAGCACCAGTTTGCAGACTATTTTGACTCGTATGGTAGTTTCCTGTCCAGCTGTACGACTGAAGTCAGCCTTGTAGGTGTTCGTTTTTTTCAGAACATTTCTCTGGAAGTTACAAGGGCAGTCCACAGTCCATAAGATGAATGTCCTCTCCAGGCATATGATCAAGCATGTCAGTCTGGATCTGGTTACAGGCATCTACAGTAGGCATGACGCAGCTTGAGCCCTCGGGATGAAATAGCTAAGTGGCTATTTTTTTAA